>NW_022589719.1:30859035-30866918 GCF_004348235.1 Phoca vitulina | reverse complement strand
CCCCCATCACCTCCCATCTCTGTACCTCCTTCACCTCCTAGACCTGTGCCCCATCACCTCCCATCTCTGTACCTCCTTCACCTCCTAGACCTGTGCCCCCATCACCTCTCATCTCTATACCTCCTTTGCCTCCTAGACCTATCCCCCATCACTTGCCATCTCTGTACCTCCTTCACCTCCTAGACCTGTCTCCCATCACCTCTCATCTCTGTACCTCCTTCACCTCCTAGACCTGTACCCCCATCACCTCCCATCTTGACTCCCATGGTGTCCTGACATCTCCAAGCTCCCATCACCTTTTATCTTGACTCTCCTGGGCTCTCATCACTGTACTGTCACCAGTTCTCACTCTGTACCCTTGTTGCCTCCCATTTCTGTGCTTCCATCACTTCCCATTTCTGCCCATCCATCACCTCTCATATTTTTTTTTTACTCCACTTTTGTTCCTCCTTCATCTTCCACACTTATATCTTTCTCCCTTCCCAGCCATGCCTCTCAGGGCCTTCCAGATCTGCGCTCACCTCTGCCTCCCCAGTCCCGCTCCGCATCTGTCCATCCTTGCTTCCCAACCTTTGCCCCATGTCCCTTCCAATCTTTTCACCCCGTTTCTACTCTCCCCTGCTCTCCTACTTCGTCTTTAGCTCATTTTTCATGCCTCTATGCTGTCTTTGTCCACTTCCCAAGAGTGGTCCCTTGCCAGCCGCCTCTCCATTGCTTTCTTCTCTCTTCCCCAGCGCAGTGTCCCTCTGCTCATCTCTGTCCCTGTCCCAGCTAGGGTCCTCTCCATGCAGCACTCTCTCTTGTCTCTCTCTTCCTCCACTTTCCCAGCCTGCACCTTCTCCGACTCTTGGCTCTCTTTTTCTCCCCACGAGCTCTCTGGCCCTCTGTGCCTTCCTCCTTCCTCTTCATTGCTCCTCTGGCTCCCCAGAGGCCCAGTGTTGCTCCCAAAGGGGCCCAGATAGGACACGGTCTTTCTGGGCACTGAGGCGAGACATGGAGGGGTGAGATACAGAAGGGGAGACAGGGATATTGGGGGAGAGTGTGTGCGGGGAGGTCCAGAGGACCAGAGGTGAAAGAAGAAGGGATCGAGAGAGGAGTTGGCTCAGGGGAGGTGAGCAGATTGGAAGGAGGGGCCTTCCTTGGAGCTGAGTGGCACAGGGAGGCTCAGTGAAGGAGCTGGAGTCAGGATGCAAAGAGCTGGGAGACCAGGAGAGAAAATGGAGGAGAGAGCGTGTGTGTGTGTGTGTGTGTATGGAATGTTGGTGTTGGGGTTGCCTCAGAGATGGCCACCCTCTTGCTGTGCAGAGGAGAAGAACAGCCCCAAGAGGGCTAATGGCTGCCCAGTGCCACATGGCAGCAGAGGGGAAAAGGAGGGTGCTGCAGGACAGGGATGGAAGGTGGTAGGAGCCTGAAGGGAGGAGCCAGAAAGGGTCAGGCAGGTGAGAGGAGGGAAGAGGGTCAAAGGGCAGCTAGAAGAGTAGGGAGGAGGCCATCTATTATGGCTGACCCCCACCTCTGCGGACCTTAGTCATGAGGAAAGGTGAAGGGAAGGCTTCTCTTGGGACCCCATGCTTGGCTAGAGGAAGAGGCCAGCTTGGGAGAGCTTTCTAGGTGGGAGGAGATCCTTCCTCTCTGCCCCAACATCTCCCTAGCATCCCCCAGTGTGAGGGAGCCTCTCCTTCTGCACTCGCTTCTCCATGTCCCTTCTCTTGGCTTCTCCCTGTATTTCTCTTTGCCTTCCTTCCCTCCTTCTCTTCACTCTTTCCTCCATTTACCTTCCATCCCTCAACCCCTCCTGTTACATAACATCCCTACAGACCTGCCAGACACCCATTGACACCCCTGCACCAGATGTCAGTCTGGGCATGGGGGGACCAGTACACCTGGCTCCTAAAAATGCCTCGAGGGGGTGACACTCTCCTGGTCCTTGACCCCGATTTTGGTTTGAGAGCCTTTCAGCCCCTCCGACCTTCATTTCTGCTACTCCCTGAAGCGGGTGGGTGGGGGGTGGGGTGGGGTCAATTCCAGCCTCAGTTCTGAGTCAGTAGCTTCCAGGGTTCTGGATTCATCACTCTAGCTTGCTTCTAAAGGGGGCTGGCATTGATCTTGATTCTGAAAGGGGGTGTGTTAACTTGGGTTTCTGACTGGGTGGTTATGGCCAAGAATGGGCACAAGAATTGAAGGAATATCATTCTATCAAGAGAGCTGAGCCCAGGGATGTGGACCTGTGGAGGTCCCCCTGGGTTGTGGAGGTCCATATACAAAGAGCTGGTACGGGCTATGGGCACCCAGGACCATGGCTTTTCGGGATTGTACAGGAGTTTTAGCTTCTCAGATTCTAGGTCTACCAGAAGGTTTTTGTCATGGCTTCTGATGCTGCAGGGAGGCCGGCAGGCGGAGGGTCTGCACGTGTAGTTTTAACCACAGGGGCATCGCTTTGTGGGTGGTTTTTTTTTTTTTTTACAAGAAATGAGTTTATTGTTTGGGTCTGCGTTAGCTAACCATTATTAATGGCTGGTTGTTGTGTTTTTCTAGAATGCAGGTGTGTGGAAACTCTATGGAAGATTCTTGATCATTTAGTGTTTTACTGGGATCAGTGAATTTTGGGGTCCAGGAGGCCCAGACGATGTTGGGTGTGGACAGAAGGTGCCAGCCCCGGGCCGTTGGTGGTGGGTACCTGGGCTCGTGGCACCTTGTGTGTGGCCAGAGGCTCTCTTGCCTTGGGCTTCAGGGTTGTATGCCCCCCCCCCCCCCCCCCCCGCTAGGCACTATGTAGCTCACTAGCTAGATGGGGAGGTCAAAGACAGTGGGTCTGGGCCATCCTAGAGTAACATTCTGGGCCTTGGCTTAGGCCCCTACCCCAGAGCCCTTTCTGGAAACTTTTAGAGGTTCTGGATGCCGTGTGGTGTCCTGGGCTCCTTGTCTCCGTGCCCCCGGGAGTCTGGTGGCCAGGGGCGTGGAGGACAGCTTGCAGGGGGTGGGGTGGGGGGAGAGGCGGGAGTTACCTTCAGGGCCCTACCCTCCTGCCTGCCATCCACCCCCCTTCTGGAGGGAGAAATGTCTCCCCAGGGTAATTACTGCTGCCCCAGTCCAATAAGCCATTCAACCTTGTCGGTGCAAGACGTGTGTATCTCCACCCGATTCCCCCACAGTGTAATAAACGCCCTTAGGCTTTAACAGGCCTGCCCCGTGTAATAAACTGGCTGCAGGGTTAGAACAGCTGGGTAGTAAACCCCGGGGGAAGCCGGGCTGAGCAGGGCCTGGGCTGGGGACCGGGAACCGGAGGGCTGGAGGGCTCGGGGCGGGGTGCCCTTTGGCCTCGGGGGCGGGGACGTGTGGCCGTCCTGTCCTGTGCCCAGCCAGCCCCTGTCCTTGCTGCCTGCCAAGCCCGTCTTTGTGTGCTCCCCGCCATGCTGGCTCGTGTCTCCTCTCCACACTGGGTCTTTGTGTGCAGCTGGGTGTGTCATCGCCTGTGTGTGGGTGTGGGGTCTGTGGGTGCCTTCCTGGGGACGGGTCTGCTGTGGGGCCTGGGGCTTGGGTGCCGGCAGGAGGCCACAGTGCCCTGTGGGGAGTGGGGCCTGCCTGCTCCTCAGGCCCTCTCTGGGCTCAGGCAGAGTTCTCTCCAAGGCGATGTGCTGTCTGGGTTCCTGGGGTGAGGAAGTGAGGAGGAAGGGCTTCCTTTCCCTTAGACCTGGGAGGTTTGGAAGCAGGTCCCACGGACATGGGGTTTGGCGGGTCTGAGGGACCAAGAAACCCAATGAGCCCCTCCTGCGTCTGACCTGGGGGGCCCTGAAGCCCATGAGGTGGAGAGGCAGCAGCCTCTGGTCAGGGAGGCTGGGAGGCGAGCTGTGTGGAGGAAGGTCAGCAATCTCAGTTCCCCCGGCCCTCCCCACACCCCAAATTGGGACTTACAGCTTGTGAGTGGAGGGGGAAGGGAGGACCCTGGGTATTATGGTTGCCATGGAAACAGCCGGTTTTCCAGAGTGCTGCAGTGTTGGGAGTGGAGAGGCTGCTCCCGGCTGAGGCCTACCCTGCTCCTGGCTTGCAGGCCCAGCCCCTTCCGGGCAAGTGACCCGCCTGGGGTGGGGGTGTGGCTCACTGTGTACCCTACCTCCAGCCAGCTCTCCTACCTAATCCTGGGGCCCCCATCCTGAGGGTCCTGCCCTCACCACGGGGCCTCCAGGGCCCCCAGGTATAAAGGATACCTGGTCTGGGGGCAGGGGGCAGAGCCAAGCTCCCTCTCTCTGCCAGTTATTAGGCATCAGGGTGGTTCTTTCCCGCCTGCCCTGCCCTGCCCTGGGGCCGGGGTCATCTCTCCTCTCTGGCCAGATCTGGGGAGATGGAGGGCATTGATGACAAGTGCTCTGGAGAGCAGCTCCTGCCACCCCCCCACCCCCAAGCCCTGCTGGCCTCACTGCCTCTCTGGGACCCAGGCAGCAGCCTTCCCTTCTCAGCTCTGTCCTGGGCCTGCGGCTGGTGTAGATGGCGCCTCCCTCCAAGGCCCTTGGAGTCTAGTCTCCTTCAGGGGCTTGGGAGCTTCCTGGGGTAGAGCCCCCTCATCCCTGCTGGTCCAAACTGCACTGGGGCTCCTAGTCCCTGAGGTGAGAGATGCCCCAAGGTGCTTGAGGGACCTTAGTGTTACCAGCTGGGCTGCCCTCTTGATGGAGCAAACATGGAGCGGGTTTGCGCTCCTCTGAAGTGTCTCAGGCCTCAGGCCCTCCTCTGGCCTGGCCTCCCGGGCTCCTAGCTCCCTGACCCCAGGGCTTCCCATTCTACCTGGAGGCCGCCCTTTCCTCCCAGGCTACTTCAGGCTTTTGCCCTCAGGCCCCACCTGCCTTTCTCTCTCCGGATAAGTCCTCCCCTGAACCCCCCTCCCCCAAGAAGTGCTTTGAGAGGACTTGTTAGTGGCTAATTATTTAATTAAGCATTTTATGAATCTCATCTGCTCCATTTATGTCCTAAAGAATGCACGATTGTTCTCTTCCTTCTCTGAAGGCCCCAGAGTACTAGTCCTCTAAGGCTTCCCAGACAAGCCTCCCTTCCCGGAAACTGGGTGACCAGCCCCCAGCCCCCACCCCAGCCATCCGTCTGCCCCCCCCCCCCCCCCCCCCCCCCCCCCCCCCCCCAGGGAGCCCAGTCAGCCGCAGGAGGGAACATGGCGACTAATGGGGTTTATTTTGGGGCTGAGATCGTTAGGGACCTCACACCCGCCCCCGGCAGGCAGCCGGATGGAGGAGACTAAGAGGGGGAGGGAGGGTGGGGTGGGGGAGGGCAGGGAGAGGGAGCCTTCATCTCTGGCTCCCATTCTCCCACTTTCTCTCACCTACACCCCTCTCTGTCCCTCTGTGTCCATCTGTCTCTCTGCCTCCTTCCTCTTCTGGCTGTCAGTCTCTATTCCATACCACCACACCCCCAGCCCCAATACCTGTCTCTTCTTTGCCGGGTAAGGCTCCAGGCACCCCCTCTTTTGGGACCCAGGCAGCCCCCTAATTGGGAGTGGAAGCAAGGAGTCCTGGGCAAACTGGGACCAGGATTTCCAGGGGCTTAGGAGGGGGTGGGGGCAGGTGGTGGAAGGGTGCCAGGCTGTGGGCTATGAGTCAGAGCTGAACACAGCCCCTGTGCCTCTCGCCATCGCCTGGGGCTCCTTTCGCCTTGGTGCCTGCTCAGCTTGGCCCCACGGAAGCCCACACCTCTAATCTGTCACCTCCGCCAGCGCTGAGAGAAGTTGAGCTGGTGGGGCCCAGGCCCCCTGGGGCCCACCTGCCCTCCATACACTTCTCGATCCCTTTGCAGCCTCTCTCTGGGTTCTCTCTCAGTGTCACTCTCTCTGTTGCCTCTCTGTTTTGCTGTAATTAAAGCTAGAATTCTTGATGAGGCAGCTACATCTGTCTGTGCGCGTGCACGGGCTCTCACCGGGCACCCGCCCGCCAACTGTTCCCGAGGACTGCAGGGCTGGCGGCTGCCGTCGGCATCACAGCCCAAGCCGGTGGCCCTTTCCGTCGGCATCACAGCCCAAGCCGGTGGCCCTGTGCTCTGGTTGCAGTCCCTAGGACCTGCCAATTTCGCTCGCCTGAAGTCACATCTCCTTTTCTCCCTTCTCTTTGCAGCCGGGACCACATACATCTTTGGGAAGGGGGGAGCGCTCATCACCTACACGTGGCCCCCCAATGACCGGCCCAGCACGAGGATGGACCGCCTGGCCGTGGGCTTCAGCACGCACCAGCGGAGTGCCGTACTGGTGCGGGTGGACAGTGCCTCCGGCCTCGGAGACTACTTACAGCTGCACATCGTAAGGATCTAGGGCCCTGGCCCTTGCCGCCACCCCCCCGCCGCCCCTGGTCTTCCTACCCCAGATCTACTCAGTCTCCTCATTGCCATGGGATCAGCACCTCGAATCTTCCCTCATGTGTTCCCCAATTCCTGGAGGTCCCTCTGCGTGGCTCTGCCTCTGAGGCCCACTCCCTTCCTGTCATGCATTCCCGGAGCCACCCTAGCTGATTGGAAGCTCTCCACTCCCCACTCCCTGACTCCATCTGTGTCTTCTGACCTTCCTGAACACAGGGCCTCCTTGAGCCTTCGGGGCCTTCTTGCAGCCCATGAAGCGTCCCCACATGGTGACTGGCCTGCTCACTGCTAGACCACCCAGGGCAGCCCACTGTGTCCTGCCTGGATTCTCGCTCTGTTTCTTTTTTTTTAACTTTTTTTTTTTTTTAAGATTTTATTTATTTCACAGAGAGAGACACAGTGAGAGAGGGAACACAAGCAGGGGGAGTGGGAGAGGGAGAAGCAGGCTTCCTGCTGAGCAGGGAACCCGATGCGGGGCTCGATCCCAGGACCCTGGGACCATGACCTGAGCCGAAGGCAGATGCTTAACGACTGAGCCACCCGGGTGTCCCTATCTCGCTCTGCTTCTTCACATCTCCTGGCCCCAGTGCAGTCCGTGCCTGCTCCGCACCTTGCTTGTAGATCTGCGGCTGCCTATGCTCTGCCCTTAACCTCCGCTCCCATGACCTTTGCCCTCCCAGCAGCCCCTTTACCCTGCCTCCCCTGTACCCTCTCTGCCAAGCTCCCTCCTCTCTAACCTCTTGGCCCAGCTCCACATCCCCACCTGGATCTCCTGGCCCAGTTGGCTCCGCCCTTTTTTGCCCATCTCCCCGCCTCAAGCTCTGCCACTTTCTAGTGCCTCCCTCTGGGCCTCCTGCCAGACCTGCCCCTATCTGCCCTACCCGCCCTACCCCTGCCCCCCTATACTTCATAACCCCCTTCCACGCTACCTGCCATATCCACCGTTATTGCATATCCCCCTGCCCACCATACCCCCCACCCACCATACCCCCCTATCTGCCATAAACCCCTACCCGCCATACCCCCTACCCGCCATACTCCCCACCTGCCATAAACCCCTACCCGCCATACCCCCTACCAGCCATACCCCCTACCCACCATACCCCTACCCTCCATACCCCCTACCCAACATACCCACTACCCGTGATACCCCCCTACTCGCCATATGCCCTCCTCACCCTACCTGCCATACCCACTGTTCTTGCCATTCCCCCCTGCCCGCCATACCCCTCTACCCACCATAACCCTATCCACTTTACACCCTACCCGCCATACCCCCTCCCCACCATACACCCCCACCCGCCCTACCTGCCATACCCACCATTCATACCCCCCTGCCCACCATACCGTCTACCCACCATACCCCCTACCCACCATACACCCCCATTCGCCATACGTCCTACCCACCCTACCTGCATACCCGCCATTCTTGCCATACCCCCTGCCCACCATATGCCCTACCCATCATACCCCCCTGCCCACCATATGCCCTACCTGCCATAACCCCCTGTCATACCATGCCCCGACCCCCCCCCCCC
>NW_022589719.1:30853492-30858935 GCF_004348235.1 Phoca vitulina | reverse complement strand
CCCCCCCCCCCCCCCCCCCACCATATTCACGGCTCTTCTCAGTTTTCATCTTAACTCTGGTCTTCAGGTAGCCCCTTTCCTTCCTTGACCCTTTCCCCATCTCTAGTCCTACCCCACACTCTTCCCAGTGGCCTCAGGCCTTGCTCTGTTTCATTTCTGCACTTAGCCTCTCCCCTGTCCCCTTCTCATGGTCTTAACCCCTGGGCCTCTGACCTCACTCTGCACTTCCACCTGTAAGTCCCCTGCTGCCCACATCCCACGTGCTGACCATGGCCAGGACCCCCTGAGCCGGGGGGTCGAGCAAGGTGGCCAGGCTCTCTATGCTGGAAAGATCTGGGTGAGGGGGCCCCAGGCTTTAGGGGGACCGAGGAAGCATGTTTGAGCTCTGGCCTCTCCCCATCTGACTGGACCGTGGCAACTGGCCCCTCCGTGCACATCAGCTTTTCAGGGTCCCCAGGCTGCACACACCTCCCCCAACACCAGGGAGCAAAGGCAGGAGGTGTGAGATGTCCTGTGGGCGGAGTGGAGCTGGAGTGGGAGTGGCAGCTGCTGGGTGCTGGACGGGGGAGGCCAGGCAGAGAAGCGTGTAGGAAAGGGGTGCGGAGGGGCGAGTCGCTGGGGGAGAAGGCCTGGAAGGTTCGTGCCTGTGTGAGCGGGACAGTGTCTCTGGCTGGAGGTGAGAGACCGTGGCTGTGGATGGCACACATGAGTGTGTGTGGCGTGTGGGGCTGGGTGCTTACTGATGGTGTCAGGAGTGACAGTGGGACCTCGAGGGACCGTGGGGGAGAGGCTCGCGGCCTCTGATCGCGTGTGCCGCTCCCCGTGGGCCTTCCCCGGCGGAGTGGTATGTGCTGTTACTCCAGTCTCCTGGCGCTGTGGCAGGTGTGGCTGTGTCCCCGTGGCCCTGTCTGGGAGTGAGGGCTGTGCTCTGTCTCCGCACACTCGTGAGAGTTCAGCCATGGCTTCGGAGCTGACGGGCTGGGCTTGAGTCTCCTCTCTGTCATTTCCTTGCTCTGGCCTCGTGCACTCACCCCACGAGCCTCAGTGTCCTCATCTGTGGAGTGGCCCGATAACAGGACGGTAAAAGGACAAAGGGAGTCTGTGAGGTTCCAGTGAGACTGTGTGTGTCAAGCCCTCGGGACACGGCCCGGCCTGCAGGAAGCGCTCAGTATCAGCCCCACCCCGAGTGTCTGGGATTCCAGATCTGCCTGTGCTCTGCGTCTGCCTCGTTGAACACTCCTGCAGGTCTTTGTGCCTGTGGGGTCAGGAGACAGGGCTCCTCAGTGCTGAAGAGACAGCGTAGGGGCTCGGGGTGCAGGGAGAAGGGACCCCCTCTTCTCTCCCAGCGTCCCCCAGGCCTCACCTGGCTCAGGGTTATGGAGGGATGAGGCCTGGTGCTGCAGAGGGCAGGGGTGGGGCGCCAGGTGAGGGCCGGGGCCCCAGAGGAAGGGTGGGAGCCCCGGGAGAGGCCAGCTCTGAGGGGAGCGCCAGGCCGGCCAGCAGGGCTGAAGCCCCTGGGGGGCAGCCCCCAAGCCACTCCTCTCCTGGGAACACACCAGCTCCTGCTGCCGCGTCACTAGCAGCTCTCAGAGAGTGGGGAGGCGGCAGCAAAATAAGAGAAAAGCAATTTGACGTTTCTAATAAAGCGTCGCTCCACTTTGCCAAATTAATTTTGACTCCCATAATTATTTGCTGTAGGAGCGGCCGCGTTCTCCCCACTGCCGCCTAATGAGGTAATTGGGGAATTAGGAATTAATGACTTTAACAGAAGTGACAACTGACTTCACGTCGGGAGCAGCTCTGGGAGCTGCCTCTCCCCCGGAGCGTATGGCTCTGAGCTCAGCTGCCTCCTAGAAAACCCGGGTGTCCTGCCTTCCAGTCACCCTGGCAGGCCTCCCTGGCACCCCAGCTCCCAGGCGGCCTCTACTCCTTGACCACCATCACCGCCTGGCCTGAGCCTCACGGGGAGAAAGCCCCCGAAGCATCCAAGGGGCTGATGCTATTCTGGGCGATGTTATCGCTAATAATAGTACTGAGGAGCATCGGCTGTTTCCCTCATGTGTGTGGGGAGCATGTGATCATCCAGTCTCCCTGGGATGTTGTCAGTCTGTGGGTGGTGGGTGCGTGGGGCTTGTGAGTACTCTTTGTTAGGCGAGCCCGGCCTCAGTTTCCCTGCTTTACTGCACCTGAGGAGAGATGCTGCATGCGTGTATGACTCTGTGTGTGTGTGTGTGTGTGTGTGTGTGTGTGTGGCGGGGGCTTTCCCAGGTTCTAGGAGGGGGAGAACTGGACCCACGAGGGGGGAAGGGATCAGGCCTGGATCTCCCAAGTGAGCCGCAGCTGCCCACCCTGTGCCCAGCTCTCTGCAAAACCCCAGTCCCCGCCCCATCTGTGAGCCCCGCATCCCATCCTCAGTGCCACCAAGCTGCTTGGCTCTGTTGGATGAGGAGTTGGCAGGTGAATGGGCCCTCATGCCCAGGCTGGACTGGGGTAGTCTTTCAGGAAGACCTGTGAGTGTGTGTATTCTCTGATGATCTGGGTCCTATGACTGTGTGTGATTCAGGGGGCCTAAGTGAGCCTGTGTGGGTGTCTGTCCTGTGCAGGAGGAGGGCTGTGGGGGACTCAGGAGGCTGAGCTCAAGTGCTGCCGGCAAGTGCATGGGAATGGAATGGGGACTCAGGTTTAGGCCCTCCTGGGCCTTCCCCTGGCTTCTTTAGGTAGGTGTCTTTGGTCTCTCAGGTGGGTTGGCCTTAGTAGCTGCTCAGATCATCCCCCTGCAGTTTGAGTCAGTGTCTCCCTAGACCAGTGGGAGGGAGAGCGCACTGGCTTTGGAGTCAGGCCAACTGGGGTTCAAATCTGGGGTTCTTTTCCTGTGATGTGGATTTGGGGGTGTTACTCAACCTCCTCAGTTTTCTCCTTTGTGAATTGGGAATGCCATCAGCTTCCTGAGAGGGTTGCTGTGGGGATGAAGAGAAGAGAGGGCCCGGCACATTTTAGGGTTTGGTGAAGCGCTCCCTCTCACGCCGGTGCCATCAACAGAACTCTTCTGGGGCTGGATCCTGGGTGGCCTCTGCAGGGTTCCCCAGGCCCTGCTGTGTCCAGAGCCTGAGACCCTAGGTCCCAGAGGTTGCTGAGACTGACTCTTTGCTCCCCTTCTCCAGGCATGGGTCTCTCACTTTCTTCTCGTGTCCTTCCTCAGCTCCCAGCCCCATCGTCTACCCCTTATACCCACACGCTCATCTTTCCTTAGTAAGTCTACTTTGGTTTGTCTCCCTGATCTCTTTCCATACTCATCACCCCCCAAAATACACAGTTCAGACCCTGCCTCTGCTCCTGTGATTTCACACTCAGGCCTGACCAACATGGGGCCTGATGAGCTGCCAGCAGAAGCATGTTGATGCCCTAGTGCAGGGGCCCCGGGGGACCTATTCAGTGCTGAGCGTGCAGGGAAGGGGAGGCTCGAGGCTGGGGGTGGTAGGGAGCAGGGAGGCCAGTCTTTCCTCTGGCATGGAGGAAAGTGTTGGTCTTGCGCTAGGGAATCCTCCACCCTCTGAGCTTCCATTGGCCCCCAGCTTGGTCCTAGCCACCATGTCTGGGGCCTGGGCTCAGTGGCCCTTGCACAGAATGGGTGCCCTGTAAACATTTGTGAATATTCTGAACGAACCAAAAGGCAAGAGGCAGGTGGGGTTAGTGGAAGTGCTCCCGGTCCAGGCTCTGCACCCCACCGTGGTCCCAACCTCTCTGAATCTCAGGTCACTCCCATGCCTGCATGTGGGGGAGAAGCAAGCCTGCCCACCTCTTTGGGCAGGTGAGAGGGTCAGCAAAGGCATGACGGGGAGATGTGCGTTTTAAAGCTGTGAAGTGCCACAGATCTGGGCCAGTGGTGGTCACAGGTGGAGTTCTAGAAAGAGTGAACTGTTATTCCCTCCCTGTTGCTGACCTCTACCTCCTTGTCCCCAGGACCAGGGCACCGTGGGGGTGATCTTTAATGTGGGCACGGACGACATTACCATCGATGAGCCCAACGCCATCGTGAGCGACGGCAAATACCACGTGGTGCGCTTCACTCGAAGTGGCGGCAACGCCACCCTGCAGGTGGACAGCTGGCCGGTCAATGAGCGGTACCCGGCAGGTAGGCGGTGCCGGCGCGCGGAGGAGGCGCTGCGGGCGGGGCGGGGCGGGCAAGGCGGCCTCTGATAGGATCGCTGCCTGCACCGGGGGCGGGGCTAAGCGGAGAGGTTTCTGGCCGTGCTGGGGCTGGGGTGAGGCCGCGCGAAAGGCAAGGCTAGTGGGGACCTGGACGGGGGCGTGGCTAAAGAGAAACCTCCGGATTCGCAAGACGGAGCTAGACCTCGGTGGTGGGAGTCTGTGGGCTAGGAGGGAGAGGGCGGAGCTGAGCTGGGAAGGCTGCAAGGCCAGGGTCCAGGTGGGGGTGGGGGAGAAGAGAAGAGGAAGAGGGGTAGAAGTAGGGAGAGTCTGACACGACTGAGCAAAGGATGGGTTTAGAATTGAGGGACAGGCAGAAATGAGGAGGCAGATGAAGAAACCAAAGAGAGATCCATCAGTAACCCAAAATATATCTCTGCGAGGAGGCAGGCCTGATCCCAAGGACAGAACCAAGGAATGAACCAAAGTCTTTACAAAGAGCAAATCAGATCCATATCATGAGATCTAGATAAAGGAAGAGAAGTGACCACAGAGGCTCAGAGAAAAGGAACCCCAGTGTCTCAGGGAATAAGGGACATGGTGAAAGGGAGAGAACGCCAAGTGACAAGGGTGGAAGCACATTCCACAGAGCTTTACAGGGAGCCTCCCGGGTGTCAGGCTCGGGCGACACAGGGGAGCAGGACACAGCCTGTGCTTGCAGGGAGCTCGCAGTCTAGGAGGGGGGAGCACGGGGATGCAAATGGACCCCGTTCGACAGCGTCACACAGTGTGATGGCTGTGGTGGCCCAGGACAAACCAAGGTCTGAGGAGCAAGGGGAGGGAGGGGGTGAGGACATAGGAGAGATGAGGAGGCAGAGAAAGAGCCTCAGAGTGCGGGGGAGCCAGGGGAGGGGCGATGGAGAGATATGGGAACAGTCACTGGGACAGGAGCAGAGACGGAGGCAGCCCTGGAGTGATGCAGAGAGATATATGGAGATGCTGTGGCACGGACCCAGCCAGTGGGAGAAGAGGTGGACAGAGCCTTGGGAAGGAGAGGAGGAGAGCCCAGTGCGGGAGACTGAGGGGGAGGGGAAGGGAGCCACTGCAGGGGAGAACTGCAGAAATGCAGACTTGCGGAGGTATGATCTGGCTGAGCGACCCCGCACAGTCACACATGGGGGCGACTGAGGAGAAGGGAGAGCATCTGCAGCCTCAGTCCCTCTCTGAGGCAGAAGTTACAGCCAAGGTGGGGGCAGAGAGGCTGCCCCACGCTGGCTGAGAAGGGTGTGGGGGCAGA
>NW_022589719.1:30832034-30853482 GCF_004348235.1 Phoca vitulina | reverse complement strand
GTGGGCAGAGAGGCTGCCCCACGCTGGCTGAGAAGGGTGTGGGCAGAAGGACAGGGAAAGGTGCAGGTGTGCAAACCCTCATGGGCCCACTTACCCAGCTCCCCATCGTGCAGGCTTGTGCCCAACCCTCTCTGGAGCTAAAGAGAACCACATCCCCCCCTCCCCCAAAATACAGAGGCTAACGGACATACAGGCCAGCCACAGACACATGGTGACTGCAAAGACTTGTGCGGTCAGACCGACGTAGGAGCAACACGAGCCCTGCCGAGGGACGCCAGCCTCCACCCGGGTTCTGGGCATGTGTGGGTCGCTGAGGCGCACAAACGCTCCTGCGTGCAGTCTTGCAGGTGCACAGGCTAGGCCGTGAAGGTGTGATTACCCTACGGCCATCAGTCTTCTCTCGCTCTCAGCCACACACACGTGAGGGCAACTTTGGTAACAGTGAGGACTCCAGCCTGGGCTGAACAGGGTTGTACTGGGAGGACGTGAAGGCTTCACCACATCAAGCCATGACTCGGGCCCAGAGCTTCTTCCCTTGGGGCCCAGCAGGCCAGAGGCCAGGTTGGAGGGTTCATGCATGCTCTCTTCTGATCAGGGACCCCTGGCGGGGGGTGGGGAAGACTGCTGGGTGCCCCCTCACTCGCAAACCAGGTAACCTGGTGCCTGCCTGTGTGCAGTGTGAGGGCAGATGGTCGACGCAAGCCAAATGTCATCCTGAGCCACACTGGCGGGCTGGGCTGCCAGGCGGCACGGGCGCAGGGCCTGGGCCTCCAGACTTTTCGGGAGCACGGAGACTCAGCTCTTAGACTCCGAGGCCTTTTAATCCTGGACCTCCTACTGACAAGTCATGTGGCCTTGGGCGAGTCATCCAGCCTCTGTGAATCTGTCTCCGCCTCTGAAAGATAGGGATAATAGGCACCTCATAGTAATAACCCAAGAAAGCACTAGAAAGGCATGGCATAGAGGAAGTGCTCAACAAACAGAACTTTGGTTAGAACTGTTATGTGCCCCAATGAGGCAGATGTACATTCTTCCCTTCCTCTTGGGACACACACAGGGACAGCTACAGAGACACACACAGGAGGTCCCTAAGAGCCTCCTGCCCTCCTGAGTCTCTGGCTCTGTGCCTGACTCCCTTCTGGCCCCTTCACCTCTCCTCCAGTGTCTTCTTTGGTCCCTCTCACTCCCACCCCCAGGCTGGGATGCCCTGTGCCACCTCTAGGAGAACAAAGAACACTGCTGGTCACTTGTCAGTCTCCCCTGCTTGGCTGGGGCACTCTGCGGGTAAGGGCCAAGCCTTCGTCTTTGCATCTCCAATACCCAGCACGAGGAATGGAGCAGGCACTCAAGAAATGTTTGTTGAGTGACTAAACAAGTGAACAATCCATTTTTACTGAAACACTAGTGACCTAAATCCGTAGGGAAGGCAAGGTCTTGTGTCAGGAGCATCTAGGGAGGCAGCAGCTGTGCACACACACGGACACGTCGTGTGCTTGTTCACGGGAGACGTCCACGGCAGGCCCGGGCCCAGGCCTCACTGGGGGCACGCACAGCCGTGCAGTGTGAGAGGAGCAGGAAAGCCGCCCCCCCCACCCCCCGCCAACACGTTATTGAACACTGTACGTGGTTTCAATGGGAAGAGTGGCCAGATTCCCCCAAAGGAAATCATTTCCTTTTCCACTGCTATAGACTAGGATAATCCACAGCCTGTGGGTGCAGGGAGGAGCACACCGAACTCCTAGGCACACTGACAAACCCCTTTCCACAGTCTGTTTCTCTCATACAGACACACACACACACACACACACACACACACACACACACACACAATCTTTGCTCCCCATCTCCAGGGCCTGGACAATGGTGAGTGGAGAGAGGGACAGGCAGGGTGGAGAAGGGGTGGGGTTAGGGATTGGGGGGAGGAGCCTGAAGGAGAAAGGCTAGTGAGTGACAGGGGGTCAGGAGCTGGGCTGGGTCCCCAGGGCAGAGACAAAAGGGGACCAGAGTAGAGCCGAGTCTGAGGGTCTTGGAATGGGGCTGAGATGGGGGGAGAGAGCCACCAGACAGAGGGGCTTGGGGGGGCCTGTGGGGAGGGAACCAGGGCAGGCTTAGAGGTGTGGAAGAGATGGCTGCAGGAGAGGTGGAGAAGGCCAGAGGGGTGGGTGGAGCGGCGGGGTGGCGCAGTGACCTGTAGGGATGGCGGGCAGGGTGGCAAGGCTGTGGTGGTGGGCCCTTTGGGGAGGGAGGGATGGGGATGGAAGCCGGTGGGGTAGGGGTGCGGGGTGAACTGGCAAAGAAGGCGCCTCGGGGAGCTGAGCACGGAAGGGAAAGGGAGCTGAATGCCTGGAGAAGTGGTTTAAATGTCACTGTTAAGCGCGAGTGCCGGGCCACCCCCTAAATGCCGCATAAACCCCACTTAACCCATCCCTCCCACTTCTAAACCACCCTCTAAACTCAGTAACCAGCCGGGCCACTGAGGCCCCCCACCCCCTAACTTAAACCTGCTAAATGCCCCTCCCTGCCCTCACTGCCCCACTCTGGGATGGGGAAGGAAGGTGGGCACAACAGCTTGAACACAGATAAACCTGTTTAACCTCTGACCTTTGACCTTCCAGCTGCCTTTTCTTTTCCGTCCCCTTTCCTTTTCTTCTATGTCCCTGTCTTTTTGTTTGGGTCACTCATGCCCCTCGGGTGGGGCTGGCTCTGGACGGGAGCCTAGGGAGGGGACGGGAGGACGAGGGACCTAGCGCTTCTTCTCCCGCCTTGGGTGGACCTTCCCCCCTTTCTGGTGGATGTTGCTGCTTTACTCTGAATCTCCTGAGAAACGCGTAATTACTTTGCTAACTCCTTTGGACTTCGCTGCCTGAGAAACCTACTGTCTTTCTAAACTTTTCCAAGGAAACTTTGATAACGAGCGCCTGGCGATTGCTAGACAGAGAATCCCCTACCGGCTTGGTCGAGTAGTAGATGAGTGGCTGCTCGACAAAGGTAATTAACCAGAATTAATTAATTAATTAATTAACTTTAAAAACACTATCTTAAAGGTGCAGAGCTCTCTCTTTCCCCACCGTGCCTTCCCCATCGCCCGCCCCTTAGCGGAGGCCTGATGATACCCCTGGGATGCCCCCCCTTTCCTCTCGGGAGTCAATCATCTGTGTCTTTAGAAGTAGAGTGGTGGTTTTGGACAGGGCTGGGTTTTGCTCAGAAGAAGGAGAGTCCTTGGGCTCTTTCCAAAGCTGGGATGGGCTAGGATAATCCACGAGCTGAGCCTCCCGAACCTGGTAAAGCAGGCTAGAGTGTAGATCGGGAGCAGGGTTTGGTGAAGGGCCGGCCAGAGGGCCACAGGGCGCTGAGAAGCAGGAAGTGCTGATCCTAGGATCCAAAAGGAGGGTGGGAAGGCTTCACTGGGGTCATCCTAGGAGGAAAGGGAAGCGGGGGAGGGAGGCCTCACATCCTACTGGAAGACCCCCACCCACCCACCCAAGGGAGTGGCTGTAGGACACTGTCTCTGGAATGGGTCCACGTTGGTCCGGAAGGCCTCTCGGAAGTGAACAGAGGCAGGGGTAGGGAGAAACTAGGAGGTAGGAGCAGGGGCAGCCGTCCCACAGGGCTTTCTGTGCTGGCTGCTCAGATGAGGAAGACAGAACAGGCTAGCTGAGTGGTGAGGCACTGCTGGGTGTGAGGGAGAAGGCCACTTGTTACCAAGGGAAGTTGGGGCCAAGGGCAAAGCCATCCCATTCCCTTCGGAGAGGGGGCGAGCTCTGTACCTCTAAGGCTAAACTCTAGGGGGGAAGTAGCACTGTTAAACCCCCACGTAACCAGCTGATAACTGTGCTTTTAAATGTCCACTGGGGCCTGCCCCAGCTAAAACCCCCAAATGTCACCTCCAGCCCCCCACACAGCCAGCGGGGACTAAACATATTGATAACCAGATGTGATAAATCCATAACAGGACAAAAAGTTAAAGGGACTGTAACAGACATCGCTAAAACCTACAGCCCCCAGCCGCACTGGGTTGCTCTCTCCAGCGGGGCGAACTTTAACCCTTTGAGGAGTTCATGGCGGGCGGGGCTGCAGGGGCCAAGTTCGCTAACCTGTGTAGCTTCCTCTCCATTACCCAACTCCCTCTCCCAGAATTAGAGAGGCCAAGGGAGCAGCTTGGGCTGAGGCTGGGACAACTTGTGACCCCAGGTAGGCAGAGCCACTTGACAGGTCCTTGCGGGGGGGAGGGGTGGTGGGGCTTTGCATTCAGGTGATGGTGAACCCCAGTGGTCCTTCCTTAGCTGCGGGGCCATACCCTCTCTTTAGACCTCTACTTCCGCTTCTGGAAAGTGAAAGATTGGGCAAAATGCTCTGGTATTTCCCAGAGTGTGGAAGGAGGAGCTCACTTCCCCTTTCTCAGGAGGGGTCAGCCCCCTCAGCCCCCTCAGCCTAACTTGTGGGGGCTGCTGGGAGACTGAGATGAAGTAAAGAGCAGGAAAGTATTTAAGAATGAGATCTGGGCCCTCTTGGAGGGATTATTTTACTGTCAGCATCTGGCATGTGGTAGGTGCTCAATAAATATTTATCGAATGAGTCAATTTCCAGTTCTAAAACATGTCCGGTGAAGCGCAAGTCCCATGAGAGACTTCCCAAGAAAGAGATTGTGGTAAAATGAGCTTGGGAAATGCTGAATCCCGTTTCTTCCTCTTGGAGATGCATGTGGACGTTGGTTTAATAAAGGCACTGAGAAGTCCTGTGAGAAAGAAACCTGTCGTTTAATTGTGAAGCATTTGCTTCCCCAACGTGTTCAACCACTGCCTCTTCACTGTCTCCTAATTCTTATGCCTGGGAGTAATCTCTGGACGTGGTAGTCCTCAGGCACCTCTCTGGGTCTGGTATTCCAGTTGCTACTAACTAGTGCTCAGCTTTTGTGGCCTCCGGTTCCCCCATTTGGAAGAGGGTGCCGCTGCTCCAGGGCAGAGTAAGGAGCTAGGCAGTGGGAGGGCACCGGGGGCGGGGGGAGAGGCTGAGCGGAGGACTGAGCAGATTCCCCGCCATGGACGGTCAGACAGATGGTTGGGTGGCCCAGGGAACCTGTGTTTCCAAAGAGGGTGTGGGTTTCACAGGTTGGACTATCCTCAGCCCAGGTTTTGGGGGCAGGGCGTACAGACACCTAACTCTAAACCAGATCTTTAACGAGGCACTAACCAGAGGCTAACGAGGGCTAAGCCAGGTTTTAAACCCCCCAGCGCCCGCAGGGAAGGTCCAGGGGAGCGGGGGGGGGGGGCAATGGAGTAGCTCCTCTGCCCCTCCTCCTCCCCAAATAAGCAACACCAAAAACCAAAGTTAAATCTAAACTTAAACATAATAAATATCTTTTCTAAAAACCAAACCAAAGCAACAAACTCAGAGGGTTAAACCGACCCCCAGATCCACTAAAACCAAAAAGAACAGCCGAACCCCACCCAGGTGGGAATGCTCAGGTGTCACTGCTGAGTGGGGAGCGAGATTGGAGCTGGAGCGGGTTTTTTTTTTGGCTGTCAGCGAGCGAAGCAAGGTCCCTTTAACGTTTTCCATCTCTGTGCTTGCACATCCTGGCGGGGAGGAAGGCCTCTGCTCTCCAGGGCCTGGTCCCCCCTGGGCAGGGGCAGCAGCTGGGCCTTGGAGGGGGGAGGCGAGAGGGGAGCCTGGCCAGAGGTCAGAGGGCTTGGTGGTGGCTGGCAGGGCAGAGTGGGGTCTGTGTGGCTGCTCCCACCCTCACGCACGCCAGCCCTCCTCCCGCGCACCGTCCTCACCTCCGGCACGTCGGTGTCGCCTCCCTCTCTGCTTTGACACGCACTGACCACTCAGCCTGCCAGTCCCCTTCTTTGTCTCTGCCTCTTTGTCTCCTCTGTCTGCTGCTTCTGAGGGCTCCATGGCTTGGGGGGGACACCGGGCGTGGCACGTTTGGGGAAGCAGAGGGAGAAGATGGGGATCAAATTGAGGGAAGGGAAAGAAGGGGGGGAGCGATGCCCCTGGAGCAGGAGAGGAGAGGGGGATGGGAAGGTCAGAGGCATGAGCATGGCTGGGAGAGGGGGGAGCTGGGCTCCCTTTCCCAGCCCATGTGTGCCTTGGGGACCCTCCCCCTCTGGGGTCCCCACCTGGCTGCGCTGGGGGCTGTGGCTGACGAGGACTTTCCCTTTGGTGTCTGCCCCTTCCTCGTTTCTCCAACCCCCCGCCCCTGCCCCTTGCTGGTTTCCCTCTCGATCCTCTTTCCTTCCCTTGGCTTCCCTCTGTTCTCCCCATCCCTCTCTGATCTCTCCCCGCTGCCTGCCCCTCCTCTGTCTGCCGCCCCCACCAACTCCCCTCCCCACCAGGCCGCCAGCTGACCATCTTCAACAGCCAGGCTGCCATCAAGATCGGGGGCCGGGATCAGGGCCGCCCCTTCCAGGGCCAGGTGTCCGGCCTCTACTACAATGGGCTCAAGGTGCTGGCGCTGGCCGCCGAGAGCGACCCCAATGTGCGGACCGAGGGCCACCTGCGCCTGGTGGGGGAGGGGCCGTCCGTGCTGCTCAGTGCGGAGACCACGGCCACCACCCTGCTGGCCGACATGGCCACCACCATCATGGAGACCACCACCACCATGGCTACTACGACCACACGCCGGGGCCGCTCCCCCACGCTGAGGGACAGCACCACCCAGGTGAGGACCCTTGGGGCTGACGGACGAGGAGTGAGGCCTCGGGTGGGGGACAGGGCTGATGTCTACGTAGGAACTGTGGCACCCAGAGGAGGGTCTGAGGGGCCTGGTGGGGTCCTGGAGGCTCCTTCGCATCCTTGTCATGGCGATGGTTCAGGTGAGGTGGGAAAGGCCTCCCTTCACGAAGTGGCCTTTGCCTTGGTGACCAGGGTTGTTGTACGTGGGAAGGTGGTTACTGTTTCTAGGGGTCAGGTCCAGTGGTAAGGGGGAGTTTGGTACTCCAGCTAGACCAGGGAAGACTGCCTAAGAGTCCACTCTGGACTGGAGTGAAGGTGGAATGACCCGTCTGCCTGCCCCATACCGGAGGCCAGGCCCCGTGGGGTGTGGGCAGCGAGTGGGAGATGGGTACAACCAGGATGGCATTGCTCTGGCTGGGCACCTAGGAGACAGCCCTGGAGGGGCCAGAGGCTCAGCTGGGGGTGGCCGCCGCTCTCTGGAGGCTGGCTGAGGCGCGGAACAATGTCTCCCGGATTGCCGGTGTCCTCATAGTGGGACTCCAAGCCCACTGCCTTCTCGCATCCTCTCCTCGTGACCTTGAGCAGGTGTCCCCCCGCCCCCCCAGCAGGCCTCAGGGTTCCCTATGCCTGTGGGTCGGAGGGGGTGTTGGTTCAGACAGTTCCCTGGTGCTTTACCCCCCGCACTGCCTGCCCACCTGCTCATGTGCTCTCTCTGGATCAGGTCAAGCCCAAGTGATTTGAGTTGATCTCTTGTACACGGAGGGGGGTCGAACCTGGGGAATGAGGCTCTCACGGGGCAGGATAGGCCTGGCTCTCCAGGTGCCAAAAGCCAATTGGGCATGTGTGACTTACGGAGGCAACTCGGGGGCCCGGCTGAGTTTTCTGGTTGTTGCCTTCAATGATTGTGGCCCAGGGAGGGCTCACACCTGGCGTGGTAGACCTTACTCAGTCACCCCAGCCCCCCGCCCGAGCTACTGTTGTCCCTCATCACCCATGGCTGTTGAGCCTCTGTGTCTGGAGAGAAATCTGTGCTGCTGGGGTGAGGGAGAAGTATGGGGGCAGCCTGGGGGGTGGACCCCAACTCCACCGGCCTTCACTGTCTGTCAGTCCCCTCAGCCCTGCCAGTCTGTGCTGTAGGTGGCCTGGGGCTGGCTGACACCCTCATGCAGGCGGGAGAGAGAAGTCTGAACCCCCTTCCCCTCTGCCTTCACGGGCAAGAAAAGCTAGGGCCCCCGAAGGCCAGACCTTGCCCCAGGGAGCAGGGAGCCCCAAGGTTGGGCACCGACTATGCCCAGTGTCCAGAGACAAGAAGGGCCCCCCAGTCTCAGTGGGAGGGCGATGGACTGACCATCCAGGTGGAAGAGAGGGGCGGGGGCCTTCGGGGTCACAGCTGTGCTGGGGAAGCCCCCACAGGATGGAGGGTGCTGGGGGGGCAAGGATGCCCAAGGAAAACCAGTCTTCGAAGATAGGGGTTGGGGTGGGGGTGCGGGAGTGGAGAAGAGGCACCATGTGACCCTTTCACCCCTCCCCACCCCAGACTCCTCCCACCTTTGGCCTTCAGGAGCCCTCTCCCCACACCCTGCAGTCTCTTGGGCACCATTCCTGCCTGGACTCTGGGTTTCCCTCCTTGGGTCTCTTCCCTAACACACCCTGAGCGCGCTCCCCTCCCTGCCCCCTTACATTCACTCATCTTGGGGATTCTCTTTCTTTGCAATCAGGAGGAGAGAAAATGCTGACAAAGTCGACTCCCATTGCCATGGCAACCACAGCCCTAATTATTGTGTGCAGCCTGGTTCCGGGCTCTGGGAAGGGGGTTGGGAGAGAGATGAGGGTGGTGGGATAGTGAGGTTGGAGCCAGGAGCCACCCCCCACCCCAGGTTCTGCTTCCCTTCTCTGTCTGTGCTGGCCTCCAGAGGCCCCCATGCCTCATCTCCCCAATGCCCTGGGCCCCCTTGCTCCAGCCCTGCACCCCCAGGGCCAGCGTCCAGTCTCCCCGGCTTCCTAGAAATAAAAGACACAGCATGTGCCGTCTCACTGGTCCCCGGGAGCTGTGGGAGTTCCTGCAGGGTGGGCGCTGGCCAGTCTGTCTTTGCACAGCAGGGAACAGGAGGCTCTCGATCACCCAGCCAGCAATGGGAGAACTGGGGCACGGACCAGGGTGTGTGTCTTGGCCCAGGACCCATCTCCTGTGTGGTGCCACACCTCAAGAGGTGGCTTTGGGGCCTACTGACCCACCACTGGGCCCTCTTCCCCACCCCTCCCTCCTCTCGCCCACAGAACACGGATGACCTCTTGGTGGCCTCTGCCGAGTGTCCAAGTGATGACGAGGACCTGGAAGAGTGTGAGCCCAGTACTGGTGAGTGCCTTTCCCCCCTCCCCTGCCCCGGGCCCGGGTGACGCTGATGGGAGGGGGGCGACTGTCCCTGCCACCTGGCCCAAGTCCAAGGGGCCTGCTGCCAGGTCTTACCTTTCCCCGATAGCTTCCTCTGCCTTCCTGCCATTCCCCTCCAGGTCCCTCAAATTGTCCCTCTGGCAAGGCAGTTTCTGGCCCTTTGGTGCCCCAGCCCTCCGAGGTAGTGAGGTCCTTAGCTTGGGATCCTGGGGTTCAGGGCCAAGGAATGCTGGGAAGGAAAGAGGGAGACTTTGCCCTAGCGAGATGAGTAACTGCAGCTCCCATGAGTCTTTATTGGGTGTGGGGTGGAGGGGGGGGTAGGTGGGAGATCGCAAGCTTAGGAACTACAAATCCCATCAGCTTTTGGGTCCAGAACTGCAACTCCCATCAGTCCCTGAGGCCTGATTTTCCCCGGGTCAGCAGTAGAGGAGATCTCTGCTCATTCCCGGTCTCAGGGAGGTGGCCAGACACTCTGCCAGGGCTGCCAGGCCAAGCTGGGGCAGTTCTACCACACGGCAGCTCTGTGCCAGGCAGTGCGTGGCTGGGAGGTGTGGTCCCTTGGGGAGACTGGGACCTGAGGTCTGGTCTAGATTTCTAGTGGAGCACCTGCCATTGAAGGAGAGCAGGGCTGGGAGGGAAGGCTTCCTGGGGGTGGCATTCCAGGCCTCTGCTGGATCCTTTCAGTTGGAGAGAAGGGTGCGGCCCCAGAGAGACCCGATTGGCAAAGGAAGGGTGGGCCTTGAGTGCCAACTGAGAAGTGTGGGGTGTGGAGTGGTGCAGTGGGTGCAAGGGCTGCTCATCTGAGTAGGTTGGGGTAGCTGAGAGGAGCCGGGGGGAGGGAGGGCCTGAGGAGCTGAGGTCCTGGTGCTTACAACTGGCAGTGGGAAGGGAGGAAGGACTGAATATGGCCAGATTTCTCAGTGAGGGATCATGGGACTTGGTGGTGGGCCTGGATGAGCCTGTGGGAGCCTCATCCCTGGCTTGGGTTTCCAGAGACTTCTCCTGGTTACCTTGCAATGCATGGCACCTGGGCTGTTGCTACTGGAAGGCTGGAGGTTGGGGCGGATGCCTGTAGGTTTGGGGGAGGTGATCAGTCAGGTGAGGTGGGCAGCGTGACTGGGGCATATCTTGTGAATCTGGCCTGGGGTGGGGGTATGGGGGGGTCTGCCAGTCCCAGAGGAGATGCTTAATCTGAGGCTAGGCTGCAACCATGGAAGGAGTGTGGGGAGAGCAAGAAAAACCATGGAGCCTTGGGGCAGAGGCTCAGGTTCCAGAGGCCAAAGGCAGAGGCAGTTCTGGGGCCCAGCACCCCCGACACTGTAGGCCAGAGCTGAAGAGGGTTGTTTGGTGGTCCTGGGCCCTGAGGCACTTGGAGGAGCTGTAGGCTGTTGGGTTAGAAAGGCCTCCCCATCCACAGCTAAGAGCTGGTGCTTTCTGGAACAGACGCCCTCCACTGTGGGGAGGCCCCTCTGCTGGGGGGCCATCTGGCTCCATCTCACTAGGCCATTTCAGCTCAGGGATGCACCCTCACGCTCTGCCATTGCTCTGGGAGGTTCTGGACATCTGGCAGCTTCAATATGGCACTCCCCTCGCCGACCCTGCTTCACCCCTCTGACTCGTCAGGACTGGGCTTTACTGGAGGTGGAAGCAGTGCCTTGAGCCTGGGCCTGCCAAAAGTGGCCATGATGAATGGCCCCATGAGAGCCCTGGGGGAGGACTCTGGGGACATAGGGCTGGCGGGTCCTGAGAGAAGGGCACTTGGCCCCATCCCATGTGTTTGCACACATGTGCTCACTCTGGGGGGGTGCTGTGGGGTGAGAGGAGGGGTCTGCTCTCCTTGGACCCCACGGAGAGGAGTGTTGTGCCAGACGGCCACTGTGCAGGGACGTGCAGCACATCCCGGGCCGTACCAGGGCCACACGCTATCTACCAAGGTTCTAGCTTCCCAGCTGTGGCACTGAGTGTGGGCACCGGGGGCCGAGCTCCCTTAGGCTGTGTGAGGACAAGGGAGCAAGGAGAAGCTGAAGTAGCCAGGTCAGCTGCCCTCCCCCAGTCAAAGGGCCAAGCCTATGAGAAGAGGATGGAGGGTGGAGGAGGAATGGAAGCTGGGGTTAGGGAGAGGCCGGCGGGCAGCCCGGCACACGGCTTCAAATTAAGGGCAGAGTGCGTGCTTAAGCCTCCAGAGGAAGCCGGCAGACGCCCCTGGCTCTCCCCGAGATGTGCATGGCACACACCTGCATTTCCATACTCACGCCACTCTGAAATGCTTAAAGTTGGATTTTTATCCTGATGGGAGGCAAGGCGAATGTCAAGATGACTCCAGAGCCCCTCAGGCTGATCTAAACCATGCCACCCCCCTACTTAGAGGGAAAGGGGACTCCAGCCAGAGGCCCTCTTGTGCCCCCGGTACAGGGAGGCTTTTTCCTCTAGCCGAGGGCCAGGCCTCCTTGGGCTCCAAGATCAGTGTTAGAGGCCTGCCTGGAGACTGTGGCTACCCAGGGGCTGACCCCAGGGACCCCAGGGCATTTGCATCCTTCCCACCTGCCAGATCCTCCTCCCTGCGTCCAGATGTCAGGCCTGGGATCATCCCTACTTGCTTTCCATCCTTTCCCTTGACTTGGGCCCCTTCACAGACCCCAGGCCCCACTCCTCCTCCTCCTCCCATCTTGGTGAGATCATCCTCTAACATGGGTATTTCACTTGAGGTTGGCAATCTAGTCAAAGAAGGGTATTGTTTGCCGGACACAGTGTTTAGATTCTTTTGAATGGGAGTGCCTTTAGTGGGGATGTGCTCTGCATTGTGGGTAATGTCTCACCGTCTTAGCCAGCCTGACCCACGCATTACGTTGTGGGCCTGGCCCCTGTAGGGATTAGAGTATGCGTCCCTTGAGGCACATAGGAAGTGCACACCCAGACTCAGATCCACAGAGGCACACATCTATATGCACACACAGAAGCATGCACACATACATCCATGCACATACATTCATGGATCTCCCAGCAAGCTCACACCTGCCCACTTGCTCACAGGCGCCCACCTGCTCAGACCCACAGTGTTTCACACTTACATGTGCTCATCACACCAAGGTATGCACACGGGGTGTCTCCAGCACACGGAGGCACGCTCACACACACTCATACCTGTTGAGGGACAGACCAAATGTTTCGGATCACATGCACATGGTCAGAGGCACCCACATATTTCAGACAGTCGTGATGGGCGTGTGTGTTCAGCGTGAGCTTGTCCACACACGTCCTTGGACTGCCAGAGTTCCACACCTGCAGTCAGCTCACAGAGGTACGTACATGTATACAAATCCACCTGCATAGCTCCGACCACGTCCTCCGTGCATGCTCAGGCTTACAGATGCTCACAGATGGTTCAGAGGGACCGTGCACGCACGTTCAGAACAGTGTGCTCAGACCTCCGAGGTGTGGGCGCACGCATTTGCATGAGTTCAGGGAAGCATGCATCTGTGCCCGGGCTCAGAGGTGTGTGCGGCACAGCTCCACCCAAGTTTGCACTCACGCTCAGACCTACAGTGTCCCGCGAGTAAGTTCACAGGCACCGGGACGCACAAACATCCTCAGAGGGATGTCATGTCCCAGCACGTGCAGCTCATTCCCACAGAGGTGCGCCCACGTGCATCTATGTGCCGAGATCCCCAGGGTACGTGTGCACAGGTCCTCAGAGGTGGGCTGTGTGTCGCCAGAGCCCGGGGACCATGCTCATTCAGACATTCATTTAGACCCACGCCTGCCCCCCTCCCGTGGCCCCATGAGAGGGGACCCTCTGAGGCTCCCCGTAGCTCAGACCTGCAGAGGCCCATTCTTACGTTCACGCCCATGTGTTCAGAGACACACACACACTCAGAGGCACATACATTCAGACTCACACACATGCTGGGAGCCACAACCATGCTCAGCCCTCTCAAGGCACACACAGTCCTAGGGCAGTGCACACACACACACACACACGCACACACACACACGCTGGTGTCTACACTGGCCCACATGGGCCCTCGCAGGTACTGACACACTTACTCCTGTGCTCAGATGCACACCTGAGCTGCGCGGGGAAGGCCCCCTATTCTCAGGCCCTCAGGCCATACAGACATGTTCAGACCCAGTAAAATGCCCGCCTCCGAGTGAGCACACATGGCTGTTCAGGTGCCCGCGGACACGTGTACTCAGATCCCCAGATGCCCACACGTGCTCAGCCCACGGAAGCAGCTCGTGCACGCACCCCATAGGCGCGCATCCCTCCTGAGGCTCGGCCCCCATGCACACATACACGAGACCCTCCAAGGCGTTCACAGGCTCAAGTCCACAGACACGCAGACACACTCACTCAGACCTACGCTTTTAGCTCAGAGTCACAGAGGTGCAGATGTGCTCACATTCCAGTGTTTCTTAAGGTACCACCAGTTGCTGTAATTGGTAACCTCCATAAACACAGAAATGTGTTTGTCCTTCACTTAAGGTTACAAACCAGTGTTCCTGGTGGGTGGGCAGCTCCTCGGCAAGCGCTACTCCAGGGCCTCGTCCCCTTCCCCAGGTGACTTCCTCAGTTGTGGTGGAAGGTGGCCAACAGGCGGGGTCACGAAGGGGTGGGTTCTGTGGGTCAGGCCCGGGAGGAGACGCACATTACACCTGCTGCTTCTGCTCAGTCACGTGGCCACAGCTCCGTGTCCGGGAAGGCGGGGAGGTGTGGCCTTGCTGTGCCCCCAGGAGGAAGCAGAAACAGATTTGGGGACCAGCTGGCAATTTATCTGCCCAGTGTGGCTTTGGGTCACCAACAATCCCTTTCACTCTTCCTGACATCCTGAAGCCCCACCCACTCAGGGCCGTCACGGCAAAGGTGAGGGGGTCTGGCAGGTGGCGGCCCACTTGTTGGGTCCAGACTTGCTCCTGAGGACCCGTATGTGGTCCGGATCCCTGTGTACTAAAAGGATAATTGATCTCACTGTCTACAGAGCTCAGCACACACCCCAAATCCAGTGGTGGGCCAGATGCAGCCACCACAGTAAAAACTAACTGAAAAAAGAGAAGGATGAAAATAAATAAATAAATAAATAAAACAAAAAAGAGAAGGATGGAAGGAGACACACAGAGGCCCCAAGTTCTAAGCGTTAGGAAATCCAGCCAGCACGCAGTACGTCAGACTCCATCCCTGCAGTGAGACTCCACCCGTGCAGGGGGGAGGTTTCTTCCTTAAACCCTGCATCTCCGGTCTTTGTGGCCCTGGCGCTGCCCTGTGTGAGGTTCTAACCAGTTCTTATCCTCCATGGCCATCTCTGAAGTGGGTGTTGGGGGAAATGTCCTTCTTGGGGGCCCCATGGTGTTGACAGCCCACTTCCTGCTCCTGCATATTTGGGGGCCCAAAGGCTCAAGCAGTCAAAGTAACTACACTCAGCGTTCTTTCCTGGACATACTTGTCAAGAGCTTTATTTCCTTGTTTCTCTGAATCCTTGCCTGTCTCTTAATTTAGTCATGACTATTTTGAGGGCATTTGAAACAGTAGGTGGGAAGGCCACGTCCTTAGTTTGATCTGTGGGGCATGGCTGAGCCCTCCTTATTCCGGTGGAGGTTTCACTTTGTCCCTCAAAGCCATTCCTGACCTCTCTTGTGATTTGCGGGTTGGAAGCAGGGGCTTTTTTGGCACTTGGCGAGCCCCACATTTCTGGTCTCTCTCTGTTCCCTTCTCTGCTTGCAAACCCACCCACTCTTGCCTAACTTCGTCTTCTTGTAATATGTGACTGAAAGCAGACAGTAAAAGCCAGCCTTGTCACCCCGACTTTCTGGCACGTTCCTTTCGTGCCTCAACCTCAACAGGCGCATGGCCTTCCCTGTAGGTCATCGCAAGCAGGGTTGGAACCGGATGTCCTGCCACTGCATTTCATGGTTCTGCATCTTTCTAGCCGTTTCCTTGGATTGTTATGGGAAGGCCACCGGTTTTTGTGACGTACATTTCTGGTTCAGTGTCTGTGTTAGTTCAGGTAACATTTGTTTCTGGAACAGATGACCCCCAAATCTCAGTGGGTACTTCGAGGGAGGTTTCTTGCTCAGGTGAAGCCCTGCCAGGATGCTCCTGGTCCGCGGCAGTTCTGCCCCAAGGGGTGCTTTGGGAATCCAGACTCCTTCCATCCTATGGCTCCTCCTCGATATTCAGCACGTGGTTTGCAAGGTCGCCGGAAGGAGGAGAAAGAGCACGGAGGATCACACACAGGAGACTTCCGTGGGCAGCACTAGTAGTGCCCACTGCTTAGTCATGTGGCCACACCTAATTGCAAGGGATGCTGGGAAATGTAGTCTCGGTGCCCAGGAGAGGGAGAAAATGAGTTTGGGGAAAGGGGCACTCCCAGAGGCCTACCTCATATGCTCAGACCCACGGTGGCGTGCTCACAGGTTCTCAGCGGTACAGGCATGAATTCACACACGAACACACGGGTTCTGACCTGTGCTGAGAGGCGGGTGGACACAGGCACCGCGAGAGGCTCACTTACATGCAGATCCCCTGACACCCGCGTCTGTGCGCTCACATCCATCGAGGTTCGTGTACACACGCACACCGAGGCTTAGAGACGTGTGCCCATGTGCACAGAAACAGACTCTGAGGGTGTGTTCCTGCGCGTGCACGCACACGCACACACACATACACGCACGCACACACGCACGCCTGACCTTGAGTCCACCTTGATGTTTGCCGTTGCTGTGCTGGGGTTTCCGAGTGGGGCGGGACTCCATCCTTTGGGCCACCGCACCCAGTTGCACAGGTGGTCCCCTGCGGAACAGGTGAGTAAGGGCTGAAATCTAGCCGGTGCTCTCTCCTCACCAAGCTGCTTGTCCTGGTCCTGGGAGCAGGGCTGTGTCCACCAGGAAGACAGAATACCTTTTTCTGATAGTGTACAGAGAGACCGTTTGCCAGGTCATGCACCTGAAGGGCCGTGGCCACACTGAGGGGCTGCCTTTTTTCTACCCCACACGATGTGCCCTGTGGGCTAATGGCTTTGCCCAGGCAGGTACCCAGCGCTGGTGGGTGGGGCCTCAGCCAGCTGACTGCTGAGCCTCTGACACTCAGCCTCAGTTCTCCGTGCTCCTTTGGGGGTGGGCACATCCTGCTTGGGTGGGAATGGGGTTCTTGGGTAGATTTCCAGTCAGGAGCCTCTCTGCCCTAAAGGCAGAAAGAGCTCAGCTTGCTGGTGCAGCAGACCCTAGCGGTAGGGGAGCTGGGGGAGGAGGGGTGCTCAGGAATGGCCACTGGTCTCCTTGGCCAGATGGAATTCTCTCTAGCAAGTGGGACTGACGTGCCCTGACATTCAACTTAAAAAGAGTGGAGGGGGGTGGCATCTGTGATAAATGCCCCTGTGAGTACTTCTAAGCGCTGTAGCTGCCTGACGTGGGGGAGGGGAGGGAAGCGGCCTAGGCTCTTTATCAGACTCTCAGGGGCACCCCATCCCTGGGTGCACCCTTGTAGAACTGAACCCGGGGTCCCGGGTACCACAAGTCTTTGCGAGTCTGCTCCCTCCGATGCCCAGTGAGAAGGGCGGCCCAGGGAGCCACTGGTTGGACTTTCACAGTGAGGAGTCTCTGAGGGGTCCTCCCTTCCTCCAGACCCTTATCAGGGCAAGCTTGCCTGACCCCTCCCGGACCAGTGTATGACCCCAGGAAAACCCAATACCCTATGTTGCATATGACTTGCTGGCCACAGAGCCCAGATCGGCTTGAGTGAATGTGGGGAAAGGAAGACAGTGTGGGGTCTTGGTAGCATGCTATCTTTTGGAGAGAGTGGGAGCTGTTGGGGGGGGGCGGAGATGGAGGCTCACGTGGAGGATGTGGGTGAGTACAGGACACCCTCAGGAGATGCTGTCAAAGCCGTGGACAGAGCAGGGCCCAGGAAAAGCTCCTAGAGAAGCTGGGGACATGGGGACAGGGCTGAGACCCAGATATGGAGGCCAGGACACAGTTGGGGTTGAAAGGCAGGGGCAAGAGTCAATGTGACCAGGCCTGGGAGGGCTCTGGAGCCTGGAGGAGACTGCACGGGGGAACTTGGGGGGGCTGCTATGTGCCCCAAGGACCTAAAGAACCAGTGAGTTAGGATAAATGGTTGCAGAGGGCTCAGGCTAGGCAGGATTTGTCTGTGGCCCAAGGCCTGAAGCACCCCCCCCCCACTTCCCCAGTGTATCTGGGGGTGAGAAAGAGCAGAGAGACAAGGTCTGTGCCCTGATTGACCTGATCAGCCCCTTTAGGGCATGACATGCCCCCCAGCAAGGGACTCCTCCCTGGGCCCTAGCTATGGGCAGCTGGTTGAGGGCCACAAACCTGCCCAGGACAAGCCTGATCCTGAAGCTTCCAGGAGCAGCTGGTGACCCCCTGTAAGATCGAAGGTAGAGATGGCTGTGGGTGAGAGCTGGGCCCATGGAGCAAGGTGCCTGTCACGCTGAACTCAGCAGTGCCTGAGAAGCCAGTTGCTCTGGCGCATGAGAAGGGCTCCCACCCCATCCCAGATACCAGGCCCAGTGCTGGGTGCTAGGGAGACAGACAAATGGGCCTCAAGCCTTCCTGGAAGAGGAGGTATTTGGCTGGACTTGAAGGATGAGTGAGATATCCGTAGGGGCAAGGTGCTCTAAACAGAAGGCAAAGGTCAGGGAGAGGGCAGGGGTATGGTCCAGCAGGGATGGGAACCCTGCCATGATTGGACACAGGCACCAGCCTCCCCCCAAGAGCTGAGAGCTGAGTGTGGCCCTTACCCAGGGACCAGGGGGCTGGGCCATCCCTAGTGGGTCCAGGGCTCAGGAGGTGGTAGAGGGACAAATTATTCATCCATAGGCTGGAGGTCTGTGGGAGCCAGGCCTTGGCCTTACCCTGGGCCTGGAGCCCAATACCTTAATTTTATAGATGAGGAAGCTGAGTCCAGAGAGTGAGAGAAGATTGTCCGCAGTCACACAGGGTGGCCTCCCAGGTTAACAATCAAGCTAAGAGTCAAGCAGATTACCACAGGCATGGGGAGGATGAATCAGGTCTTTCCAGGCTCCTTGTGAGATTTGGCCCTAGTGACCTTGGGAAGTCCTGCCCACCCCAGGCCTAAGCATCCTCCTCCATAAAAGGCCAACGTTGGATGGTCCCAGCTCCACAGAACATGCTTGTCTGCTTTTGGCTCTGTTTCTCAGTGTGGCTGAGCCCCAGGAGGGCCAGGTGCCCTGGGGCTTCACAGTCTGGGGTGCAGGTGAGCCCTGGCCCAGGGGGAGAGGGGAGCCTGGTGGGAGGAACAGCCTGAGAAGCTCGGCAAGGCTACAAGTTCAATGGCAAGATCTTGGCTGTGGCTGGCTAGTGCGGCCAAGGACAGCTCTGCCAGGTTGCTAGAGCTTGGGATGTGAAGATCAGCAGTGTTTGAACAGTAAGCACAGAGACTAGAGGGCTTAGGGAGCAGGGAGCTGGAGAAGACACACAAAGATGTGGCAGTGGCACATGGCTGGCTTGGCTGCAGTGGGGCCCTGGGATGCTTCCAATGGAGGGGGTAGGGGGTTGTGGAGTCAGGAAAACCGGACCCTGCAGAGACCAGGGAGAGGCACTCAGATGGGGACAGGGCTTGGGTGGAGGGAGAGCTAGAGAGGAAATCTCCAGCACCAATCAGACCCAGAGGTGCCCCTCTAGAGGAGGAAGCCCTCCCAGCAGTCCCCTAGGGCCAGACTCCAGCTGTCTCTACCCCACACCAGTGGGTAAGCAGTATTTGGGGAAGGGGCAGTGGGCTGATGGGAGTTGTAGTTGTTGTCCTGGGGGCTGATGGGAATTGTGGTCCACACCCCTCCAAGGGCTAATGGGAGTTGTAGTTCCTACCCTTTGGGGCTGATGGGAATTGCAGTTTATGCCCAGGGTACCTCAGTTATCAGACCTAGGGAGAGAGGAGACCTAATCACCCCCCACCAAACCTTCCCCACTAGTCCCCGCCCCCACTCCCACCCCTCGGGCCCTGTATTAGCAAGTGCTTCCTTCCCAGATGGCTGTGTATGTATTTTCTTTTCTTTTTTTGCTTTCTTCTTCTTTCCGTTGTTTTATTATTGTTTTAACAATAATAAGAGGGCCAGAGGCTGTCAAGCCCTGGTCAGGTCCTGGCGGCCCATGGGGGTTCTGGGGAGGGGGAGGGGGGAAGCCAGTGGGGGTCAGAGGTGGAGGGTGAAGAAAGAGAAAGTCGGGGAATTAGGGTTAGCTCAGGACTCATGTCCCTGTCCACTTCCCTCCCTCACTCCCATCCCTTCCCCACCTCCCTGCCTCTACATGGCTTCTCACCAACTCACCCAAAGTCCTATGGGACAGGACCCTTCTCCAATGTTTCTGTCTCCTCCTTGCCCACTCTTTCTCATGGACCTTGTCACCTCCCACCTTCAACTTCTTGTCGTCTCATGGCCAGCCTGCAGTTAGCCTTCAAAGCTCCTTCCCATGATCATCCCCTCTCAAGTCCTCTCACCCATTGTAGCAATTCCTACACAGCTGCCAGTCATGTACCTCTTCCCCCAGCCCTCCTCCCACTGCTCCCCACCTCCCCCTGCACGCTGACACCAAGTGGTGGTAACAGTTTCTCAATGCCAGCCTGCACTGTGCAGATTTTAGCTTTGTGTTTAATGAGGGGGAGAGGGCACAAGTGAGGGAGGAGAGAGAGTATTCAGGAGGAAGCAAGATGTCCAGGGAGAGAAAAGTGAGGGAGGGAGATACCAAACAGATAGAAAACGTTGTACGGAAAAGTTGTTTTTTCTTATTTTTTCCGGGAGAACCCGCTTACACAGCTCTGTTTGTAATTTTTTTCTTCATGCTAAAATCACACGGCCTATTTGTTGATGTAAGTTGCCTGAATTCCGTGGTATGCTATCTTCTTTTTTAAAAACAAAAGCAAAAAAAAAAAAAAAAAAAAAACAAAAGCAAAAAAAGAGAAAAATCTAGAAAAAAAAAAAAAACCCTAAAAGATACTGTTGTTAGGTTTGTTTAAATGCTGCTCTTGTATCTGTTTTTAAGCCTTAAACCAGTAGAGTTTTTTTTTTTCCGTTTCTTTTCGATTTCCTTTCCTTTCTGTTCCTTTTGGTTTCTTAAGACAAAAGACCAAAACCCAGTGAGCCACAGAGCCCGTGCGTGGGGTGCCCAGGGCATCTGAGCCGCTGCCCGCTTAAAGCGCAGTGCTCCGGCAGGCTGGCGGGCGGGCCCGGCCCGCTCTAGTCTCCGCCAAAGCCAATTGGAACCGATTTGGGTGTGTGAGGCTGTTGTTTCTCTCTCTGTGCCGGCCACCTGCACCCTGGGCCGTCGCTGACACCCTGTCTTTTCTCTTCTCTCTCTTGTTCTAGGAGGAGAGTTAATATTGCCCATTATCACGGAGGACTCCTTAGACCCCCCTCCCGTGGCCACCCGATCCCCCTTCGTGCCCCCACCCCCCACCTTCTATCCCTTCCTCACGGGCGTGGGCGCCACCCAAGACACCCTGCCCCCACCCGCGGCCCGCCGCCCGCCCGCCGGGGGCCCGTGCCAGGCCGAGCAGGACGACAGCGACTGCGAGGAGCCCATCGAGGCCTCCGGCTTTGCGTCCGGGGAGGTCTTTGACTCCAGCCTCCCCCCCACGGACGACGAGGACTTTTACACCACCTTCCCCCTGGTCACGGACCGCACCACCCTCCTGTCACCCCGCAAACCCGCTCCCCGGCCCAACCTCAGGACAGATGGGGCCACGGGCGCCCCCGGGGTGCTGCTAGCCCCCTCCGCCCCGGCCCCCAACCTGCCTGCGGGCAAAATGAACCACCGAGACCCGCTGCAGCCCTTGCTGGAGAACCCCCCCCTGGGGCCCGGGGCCCCCACGTCTTTCGAGCCGCGGAGGCCCCCTCCCCTGCGCCCCGGCGTGACCTCCGCCCCCGGCTTCCCCCGTCTGCCCACAGCCAACCCCACGGGGCCCGGGGAGCGGGGCCCGCCGGGCGCCGTGGAGGTGATCCGGGAGTCCAGCAGCACCACGGGCATGGTGGTGGGCATCGTGGCGGCCGCGGCGCTCTGCATCCTGATCCTTCTCTACGCCATGTACAAGTACCGCAACCGCGACGAGGGCTCCTACCAGGTGGACCAGAGCCGGAACTACATCAGTAACTCGGCCCAGAGCAACGGGGCGGTGGTGAAAGAGAAGGCCCCGGCTGCTCCCAAGACGCCCAGCAAGGCCAAGAAGAACAAAGACAAGGAGTACTACGTCTGAGCCCCGGCACCGCGCCCCACTGCCAACTGCCCCTCCCGGGACGGCCCGGGAGGGGGGTGCGGCCCTCTCCCTGCCGGGGCTCTGGGGACCCGCTCCCCGACTGCCTCAGACTTCTCTCACGAAGAGGAAACGCAAAAAAAAAAAAAAGAAAAAAAAAAAAA
>NW_022589719.1:30717714-30831934 GCF_004348235.1 Phoca vitulina | reverse complement strand
AAAAAAAAAAAAAAAAAAAAAAAAAAAAAAAAAAAAAAAAAAAAAAAGAAAGAAAGAAAAAAAAAAGGGAAAAAAGAACGAACGAAAGAAAAAAAAATGAAAAGAAAGAAAGAAAAAAGAAAAAAATAGCAAAGGAAACCCCGTGCTCGTCCCCTTCCTCCTGCCGTCCAGTGGCGGCGCCGTCAGTCCTGGGGCTGTCTGTCCCTCTCAGCTCTGCGCCCGCCCTGGGCAGGGCACGTGCTCACAGCCCTGGGTTGATTTATTTTTTTAAGGGGGGGTAGTTTTATTTTGGTGGGGTTGGGCGGGAAGGAAGGCTGGGGGTTTTGTAAAGTGTCCACTACTCGTCCTGTTCATTTCCTCCATTTTTCTTCCCTCTGTCCCTCCTGCCTTCCTTCTCTTCCCAAGCCCTCTGGCCCCCATCCCAGGCTTGCTGTCTCTCTCTGTCCCCACCCTCCCTCTCCACTTCTTTTTTGTGTCTCCCTTTCCTACCTTTGGGTTTGCAGAGTCGGTGGGAGAACGGCGGGCGGGTGGGCCGAGCGGCCCAGCGTGGGGGGGGAGGGAGCGGGGGCGGGGCGGGGCAGTGGGGTGCCCCCCCAAGCGCCCCGACTCTGCCGACCAGGAGGAGGCGCTGGCCTGGTGCCGCCCAGGGAAGGGGCTGGGGCCGGGAGAGGCCTGTTCTATTGTGTGCCGCCGGGCGACGTGCATTGATGGGGAAGCTGCTGGAGGAGCAGGGGTGGGGGGGGCGGGTGGGAGGGGAAAGGCAAATGCAGATATATATTAAAGACAAATTATCTAGATACCTGAGCAGCAGCCTGTGGCACCCGTTGGGCGCGGGCACCAGGGAAGAGAGAGCCGGGCGTTGCCCGCTGACTGCTGGGGTCACTTCTCTGCCCACGGGCTCTCTGCTCCCCCAGTTTTTTTTCTCTCTTTGTTAACAAATGTGTCTGAGTCTTGGAAAACACCCCAACCCCGGAAATGTGTGGGAAAAGAAAACAAAAACTTTCCAAATCCAACGGTCCTGTGCAGTTTTTTTGGGGTGGGTACTGTTGGGACATCGGTCCTGGCTCTGGGCTGGGGTTTGGGCCCAAATTGCGGCCTGTGAGAGCTGGTAAGTAGCGTCCAGAGTTTTGGGCTGAGCATGGTTTTGGGCTCCTGGGGGCGGCCTTTGTCTCACCCCCATGTACCTCCTGGCGGGAGGGTGGGGCTGGAGAACCGCTAGGTGGCCTGGTGGAGCCCACCCACCCCCGCGTGTCAGGACAAATCCCCAGAGGCAAGAGCGTCATGTTGCCCCCTAGTGGCTAAGGTGGGTCTATGCCTCTGGGGGCCGCTTGTGCGCGGGTCTTACTTGCTACAGCCCCGGGGAAGGTGGTGGTACTCCGGGGCGACAAGAGCTTCAGAGGCTGAGTCCACATTTGCCCCCAGTTCTGCATAACTTGAGTCTCTGCTTTTTCATCTCTAAGGATTTGGACTCTATGATCTGCAGCCCCCCCCGCCCCCCCAGTCCATGCGGGCTGACTGTGGGTAGCTCCTGGGCCTGCAGAACCTCATCCCTGGGTGTTTGCTCCTTCCTGGAGACACTGAACAGGCCCACGGTCCCAAACACGCTGAGAGGCTGGTCTGTATTTGCTAAGCTTCTCGGTGGCAAGGAGTAGAAACTCTCGAGGCGAAGGTTGTAGTGAGGACCCGAATGTGCGGACGTTCTCAGGGGAGCAGAGTGTGGGTGGTCTTCATCTCCCAGCTGGCTGTGGTGGATTGCCACGCCACTGGACACATGAGCCGTGACTCAGCCACGCTTCTGCCACTCAGGTCTCCTCCACTTTGTGCTGGATGGGTCTCCCTCTGCTGGCTCCGCTTTCTCCTGCCGTTGGCTCGCCATCACCCTTCACCACTTGGGTCTCTTTGCGAGCTTCCATCCACAGGTGGCTCTGTTGCCGGCCAGCTCATTCTTGCGGCATTTTCCAGCTCACAAGCCTGGTCCATGTTTAGGCCTGGACACCTCTCAGGGTCCCTGGGCTGCACGTCCACAGGAGACCCTCCCCCTCCTTCCTTCCATCCTGGAATGAAGCTTTTGTTTGAAGATCCTCCTTACCCTGGGGTGTTTCCCCAGGGACCTTTGAGAGCTCTTCCCCAGACTCTTGTCATTGGTGAGATAGTGGGTTCTCTTGCAGCCGCCCCCAGGTGTGGATTTCCATAGATTTGGCCTCACCTTGCCCTCCTGAACCAACCACCTGGGGGAGGCATGGGCTCGGCTCGTCCCCCACTGCTCACAGTGTTGGAACCTGAGGTCAGCTCTAACCCCCTGTGGAAGCCTGGGGCAGAGGGGAGGCCCTGACTCGGGGCAGTCTTGCCAGGACATCCTGTCCATGTACCAGTGACGACCTTGCTCCCGGGCCTTCTGCTGCTGCTCTCTCCGTCCAAGGGATGGAAGCATCTCAGGTTCCCCTGCCCCATCACCACTAGCCAAAGAAAATAGAGGCAGGCAGGAGTTCTGTGGTGCCAAAAAGGGAACATTCTTTTCTAGAAATTTCTAGAATGGTCCTGAGCAGTCTGTCAGAGTAGAGGACTGGAAATAGGGACAATGCAGGAGTTGGAAGGAGAGGCCCCAGTCCTGCTCACTGCCATGTGGCTGTAGGACTGAGGGCTTTCCTCTCTGTGTCAGGAGGCTAAGAGCTCCTGTCACTCGAGGACTTGGTTATAAGAGGAAAGATTTCTGGACTCTACCATTGACTCAGTTTACCCATCTGTGAGATATGGTCACCTCAGTCTCAGCTCCTTCATCTGGGCATCTGATGTTGAACTTAACACTGGGCCCGAGTTGAGCTTCTTGAGGTCTGGCTGGCCTGGCAGTGACCCCCAGGAGTGCGCAAACAGCATCTGGGGGTGACTGAAATTCCAGGAACCTCACTCTTTGACACTTGGTACTTGCAGGGATATGTCAGGAGATTCCACCTGGGGAGGATCAAGGACAGAGTTGGGGCAGAAGCTCAAAGTGCAGTCTAGCTGATACCTTGGCCTTGACGACCACACAGCCCCCCCCCAGGGGAGGGAACACAAGCTCAGCCAGGGCTGGGATTCCTCTGGGAGGACATCCCTTTCCTGGAGGTGGATATGGCGCTGAAGGAGCCTGCATTGCCCTCCCCACATACCCTTCTGGGAGAGCTGCAGATCTGGCTGGAGACAGGAGGATGGCCAGAGAGGGTCCTGAGCCACTTTCCTGTCCCCACTGCCCCTCTCCCGCCATGGGAGGGAATGAGACTGTAGGGTAGTTGATGGCTTCTTCCTTCCCACACCCAGTTCCCTTGGCTCTTCCATTGCAGGGTGCCCCTGCTGCCTCTGGGGTCAGGAGCTCCCTGTGGTGTCCCGAGTGAAGGCCTGCCATTTGGGTGGTGGCGCCCAGCTGGAAAGCGGGCCTTTGACTGCTGCCAAGAGTGCCCCCTCTCCCTTTGCAGGGCATCCACTCAGCCATGGTGATGACACCACCTAGCTGCCCGAGAGGGGCAGGGCCCTGGACCCTCCCAGCTTCCGGGTCCCGTTGAGTTCAGTGAGTTCATGTTGGAAGCAGGTAGGTCCTGGGTTCTAGAAGACTGGGACCCCCTGGAAGCGCCAGGAGCCAGGCTGCTCTGAATGTGGGCAAAGGGATAACTCTGACCACGTGGCGAACTGGAGAACACTCTAGGGGAGAGGAGGAGCCATCTCTCACCAGCCCTGGGTTCTCTCTTCTGGAAGCTTCTGGACACCAGGGGGCCCTAAGAATGCTGAGCAAGGGTAAGAAAGTAGCTGGGGCTCATCTGGGCAGCAGGCAGACGGGACCAAAAGTTCAGGGCAGGCTGAGACAACCTTGCCTTTGGGCAGCTTTACAAACATGATCCCCACCCCCACCCCCCTTGTCCTGGGGTCTTCACTGAGGGGCGACCACAGGCAGGCGCCTGAAAGACATGATCCCACCCCCCCACCCCCCCACCAAGAGGCCGAGGGGCTGCGGCGGGTAAGACCAGGCCAGTGAGTGATCCTGTCTCCCAGGGGCAAGGAGCAGTTTTCCATTTTCCTGTTCATCTTCTCCTGTGTGTACCCACTACTGATGCGGGTGTGTGTGTGTGTGTGTGTGCACGCGCATGGGCACGCGCGTGTGTGGGGGCACAGCCCTTTGCGGAGGTGCCAGGAAGCAGTGACACAGGCAGAAGCAGAGACCACCTGAGCACAGCTCTGGGGTGGCTCAGCAGATCAGCAGCTGGTGGGGACCCCGATGGGCCGCAAATGGCTTCTGCCTGCACCCGCATTTGTGTTAGGGGAGCTCGGGCGTCCGTCCCTTTCCATCTGAGCCCCTGCCCGGGGTTTTCCTGTAAGGGGTGCCGGTGGACTCCGCGGGGTCCCCGCTGGTTCTGAGAGCGAGGCGCCTGACTCGAGAGGCATCACTGGCTGCCCAGTTGTGCGGCCGGAGGGGCAGGGGGTGTCGTAGCCAGGGCTGGGCTCTGGAGACCGGGGCTGGGCTCTTGATTCTGCCCCTCTGAGCTGCAGGTCATGGGCAGTTGGTTTCTCTGAGCCTTACTTTCCCATCTGTAAAATGGGCTGTCTTCCTTGAAGGAAGAAGATAAGATGATGCCTTGAGGCATCCAGGGTGGTGCCTGGCCCACAACAGAGGCCGGAAAGGGCAGACACTCTGGCCCCGGCCTTCAGGGCAGGAAAACCCTCCTGGGAAAGGGCCAGCCCCTTGAGGGGTTCCCCAGAGCTCTCCCTGCCCCCACTCCCACCCATGGCTCATCCCTGGAGGCAGCGAGGGGCTGTCATGTGTTCCTTTATTCACTCTTTTGTCTCCCCCGCACCAGTGCCCCTCCTGCCAGGCTCTGTGTGGGAGCTGGGGTCAAGGGGTAAGCGGCCACCCCAACCCTCTGGGAACTCCGAGGCCGGAGTGTGGGAGTCAGGTGCAGGGCCACGGCTGTGGGTAAGGGTTTCACTATGTCCTCGGGCTGGGCCCTGGGCCCTGGGTCTGGGAGGGACTTTGTCAGGTAGAGAAGGGGCGGGGAGGATTGGTCCTTGGCTGGAATGTGGAGAGAGGGGGGACTGGGGGCCTTTTGGGAACAGCTGAGGAGCTGAGACTTGTGTGGGGCCCTCGGGGCAGTGCGAGGAGCTGGGGAAGATTTGACTGTGGGTGGTGGTGGCCTCCGAGCTCGGGGGGGGGGCAGTGGGCAGCTAGGGGCCGTGAGCAGTGAGGAGGGGAGCAGGGGTGGACAGGTTCCTGTGGGTCCCTGCTCCTTCTCGCAGTCACGAGGGAGGGTCCCGTGAGGGTGCACGGGGCAGCCCCCAGCCGGTGAAGCCGTCCTCTGGCCCTTTCTTTGTTGAAGGCGGCTCCTCAGGCAGAGAGGGGCAGCCCCTGGGGCCTCTTCTAGAGATGGGGGCCTTTGCCATCCTGCCTTCTCCAAAGGAGAGAAGGTGCTCCTCCCAGCGTCGCCTCGCAGAATTCCCGGGAGGCTTAAAAGTGTGTGGATTTCAGGACAGTGGGCCCCGGGGTGCTGCGTGTCGCCTTCTTTACCGCCCTGTTCAGACACGAAAGATAAGAGGGTTGTTCTCGTGGGTGCAGCGTGACCTCTGACCCCTGCACCGTGTCTCTCCTGAGGACTCAGGAGATACTGCCCAGGAGCCCAGGAATGAGCTCCCTGAACACGTGCTGGGGAGGGCGTGGGCAGTGACAGAGCTGCCGGCCATCCAGGGGCTTCATCGGGAGAGTCTGGGGCCTGTGAGCGCCCCAACAATGCCCATCACAACCTCGGCCCTCCCCCTTCCGAAGGTCTATGCACTTCCTTCCTCTTGACTTCTCTTAAGGTGGAGTGGAGGGTGGCCCAGCTCTCTGGGCCTCAAATGGTGGCATGAAGGGCAGGAGACCAAGTCCACACGGTCAGCCAGGAGACCCAGCCTTTGGTCTCCCCTCTCCCACAGATGTACAGTGTGACTCCGAGCCAGGCCTGTCCCTCTCTGCACCCCTGTTCTCCCTCTGCCCAGCAGCGGGGGGTGGGGGGGACCAGGCCTGCCCTACTCCAAGCTTCCCTGGAGGGACAGAAAGGGGGTTCCCGGGGCAGAGTTCACTCACTGGTTCTGCACATCTTGAATGGTGTCGGGCAGCGGCAGGCTCTGAGTCTCTGGGAGCAGGAGGGCAGCCAGGCCACTAAGGACTGGCACCCCCCCGTACACCAGCAGGGGCAGCCAGCGGCCGTGGACAGCCAGCAGCCGGACCAGAGGCCCCAGGATCGCTCCCCCTCGGGCTGCCATCTGGCCCAGACCCACCGCGGTCATCCTGTCGTCGCAGACACACCAGTGAGGGGCCCCTCTGCCCGCCCACCGTGGCTTTGACCTCCCAGCCCCTACTCTGTCCAGGATGGCCCAGTGGTTCAGGCCGAGCCGGGATGCTCCTGGGCGGCCCTGAGACCACATGGAAGGGAGATGGCGGTGGGGACATCCGAGGCTGGGGAAGGCCGCCCCCGCGCTGCCCTCCCAGCTCTGGGCGACCCCTCACCTGAGCACAGTGGGGAAGAGCTCACCGGTGTAGATGCTGACGCAGGTGAAGGCAGCCCCCAGACCCCCGAGCCCCAGCACGGCCAGGGCTGAACGCAGGGCCCCCATCTCTGTGGACAGAGATGGGGTTATCGAAGTTGGTGGCAGGGGCCCCGAGGTCAGATGGGGGTTCTCTCCAGCCTAGACTTCAACCTGACCTCCCAATGTCTGTGACTCAGCTCCACCTGGGTGTCCCCAGAGCACATCCCGAGTGACCTCATGGCTACATTCACTGCCCCCAAATTGCCACCCAGCCTGACACCTGGAGCCAGACCCTGGGAGACCTCCTCAGCCCCCTGCTCCCCACCTTCCCCCTGCACTCTGGCTCTGAGCCTTATTTTATCTCCACAGTTTGTCACGAAGCCACCCCTCCACACCATCCCTGCTCATTGTCTGCTGCAGGCCACCACCATCTCTCCCGGAGGCCCCGCAGCCTCCTTCCTAACTGGGCCCCTGCTCTGGTCCAGCACCCTCTGAGGAGGGGACAAGGGCCTCTGTTCCTGGCTCAGCGCCCCCAGGTAGGGAAGCCTCGGGCCACAGCCGTGCGCACCCAGGCCCGCGCGCTCACCGTAGGGCACCAGCGTGTTGGCCAGGATGCAGAGCCCTGACAGCACCAGGGACCCCGCCTGGGTGGGCCGGCGGCCCAGACGGCTTAGCAGCAGCAGGGAGCCTATCTTGGCCGGAATGTCCACGACCCCAATGAGGACCTGGAGCAGGAAGATGTTGCTGTCTAGGGCCTGCAGGTCCAGGGCCAGGCCGTAGAAGGTGAAGCCAAAGGCGAACCTGCGGGGCGGGGCCGGGGGAGTCAGGCCGGGGGGTGGGCTGCTCATTGGCTCCTTTGTTCTCAGACCCATTTCCACCCTCCTCCTGCAGGCTCTGTGTAGTGGAGGGGTGGTCTCCAGACCACCTTTCCCTGGGCTCCCTGTCAATGCTGCCCGTCAAGAGGTTTGGCCAATGGGAGGCATTGGTGCGAAGCGCAGGTGCACCGGCGGGGCAGTGGGGGTGGGGGGAAGGCCGGGATATTCCCACCTCCCTCCCTCTGGGTGCCGCCTCCCCTCCATGGCTACGGCTTCTACTGAGTGTGTCCTTCCTCCGTGGCCTCAGCGGTTCCAGTCCTTGCTGGGTGGCCCTGGAGCCTGGGCTCTGATAACCCCCTCCCTCCTCCCTGGCCCCTCCGGACGGGGCGGCGGGCGCTCTCCTCCTCAGCGGGCTGGGCACTTCAGCTCTCCCGGAGCCTTTGCTGTGACTCCTCCCATCTCTCCCGCTCCCCCGCCCGCGCCCCCCCAGCCTGGGCTGCTTCCTTTGGGAGCCTGACCGCTACTAGAGGGGAGGTGACCGTGCTGCACGCCCTGTCCTGGAGGTGCTGTCAGGACCGTGGGACGGACAGGGGAGTCATTAGAGGCCCCTTGACTGGATGCCAGCCAGAGCCCTGATTCCAGGGTCCCCGGGGGCCGGCGACAGCCCAAGGCAGGCCAGAGGCAGAGGCTGGGGCCCCGGGCAGGGTTCAAGGGGCATCTACCAGCACAGAGTGGAGATGCCGGTCCGGAGGGGCAGCCCAGGCGTGCAGAAAAGGGCACCCAGGCTGGCAGGGGCCTGGCCCACACTCAGCTCCTCCTGCATGGCTGAGAGTAAGGCCTGCGGCGGGGTGGGGGCACCCTGTCAGCACTGGGAGCACTGGACCCACCCTCCTCCCTCTGACCCTCCTCCTCCCAGGGGCCCAGTGCGGGGGCAGGGAGAGGGTCTGAGGGTTGGCCTCACCTCGGTGGTCAGCGTGCCCTCCACCACCCTCTTCCTGTTGATGGCAGCCACCCTCCGCAGCTCCCGCAGGCCCCGCTCCAGCCTGCCTGTGATGAGGAGCCATCGGGCGGACTCTGCCAGCCACCTGCCAGGGTTCAGAGGTGGAAATGGAAGGGGGCCCTGCCTGTGGCCCCCAGGGCCTGGCCTGCACGAGCCTCACTGCCCTTCTGTCTCCTGTCCCCGGGGGCTGGCCTCACTGGTGCCCACAGGCCCCAGGCTCAGGAAGGCCACGCCGTTTGACACCCTCCTTCCCCAACAGGCCACCCTTTCTGCCTTTTTCCTTCTCCCTCTCGGATTGTGTTTGGGAGGCCCAGTCCTTCCCTTCCTGCCCCCCTCCCGACCTGGTGGCCTTTCCCTTGCCTCACTTGGAAGCCAGGCCCAGGTGACCCCGTGTGCAGTAAGGACCCCCCAGTGGTTATGGGATGGCAGGCCCCCCAGGGTCCCCTCCTGTCTGGCGCCTCCCTGCTGTCACACTGTCTTCCTGCTCACCCTCAAGGCTGCACCTTCCTGCTTGAGCGGGCTCCTCCCCCAGGGCCCCTCCTTGCAAACAGCTTCACACCCAGCAGGGTCTTTGGTCCTGACATCACCAGCCCCCTCCACCTGCACCCAGTCAACCACCAATTCCTGTCACTTCCAGTATCCCTTGCATCTGACCCGCCCCACTGCCCTTGCCTCACTTTTGACCCTGTTGCCCATGCCAGGATGCTAGTTGGCCCAATGCATCTCAGTTCCCCCTTCTCGTGCCGGGACCCAGCCCGTAACACTAACGTGGCCCCCGCCGCCCTCCACATCAGCCCAGACCGCTTGCACTGGCCCAGCGCACCGAGTCCCCTGTCATGCCCACTACCCTACACAGGCTCCTGCCTCCAGCCAGGCCCCCCCACCCCAGCCAGGCCCCCTCTCTCCTATGAGCAGCAGCTAGGGGTGGGGCCTCCTGCTCCTCGTGCGTGGGGCCCTGAGGTCCTTCAGGGTTAGCAGAACCAGGGAGAGAAGGGGGACTCAAGGTACATGTTAGAGGTAGAGTTGACAAGACCCAGTGACCTGCTGGACTTGGGGTGGGGGGACGGGGAGGGACGGGGAGGAGGTGTCATGGCAACTCTGACTCTGGGACCCGGTGGGTGGGGGCTGCTATCATGCTGGGGAAGCCTCGGGAAAGAGCAAGTGCAGGAGATGTTACATTTGGGATGCCAAGACCCCAGTCACGGAGATGTCACACAGCGGGTGGGAAATGGGAGGCTGGAGGCTGGGCGGAGGCAGGACCCAGGAGGTGACTCAGGGTCTGTAGCACGTGGGGGAAGTCAGAGCCAGGGGACAGGTTATGTGGCCTGGGAGAGAGCACTGGCAGCGACCGGGAGGCCAGCATCGGCCTCAGACAGCCAGGAGGGGTGCCCTGGACTCCGCATCATTGACCTTTGCCCTCCACCCTCCCACCTCCACTCTGTTGGTACCGGGGGGTCAGTAGGTAGAAGGCCACCTGTCAGGCAGGACTGTCTCCTCTCTGAGCCAGTGTACCAGGTGTTGCTGTCTCCTGCTCTGGAGAGTGACTGCAAGTTAGTTGCTCAAGGCTCCATTTTAAGAGCTTTTGGCTCTATCCTGTTGGGCTCGGAGAGGTCTGTGAGTCAGCCCTCCTCCCAGTGCGGGAGTCCCATCCTCCCCTGGGCTTCTGCTGGGCTTCCCTCTGCAGTGACCACAATGGCCAAGCAACTCCTAAGTTGCTGGGTCTGTAGGTAAACGAGCCAGGTTCAGCTCTGTCCTGAAGTGCATCCATCCATCCATCCATCTATCCATCTGTCCATCCATCCATCCCCTCCATCTACCCATCCACTCACTAGTTTATCATCTATCTATCTATCTATCTATCTATCATCTATCTATCCATCCATCCATCCATCCATCCATCCATCCAGGTAGCCATCCAACAAATATTTACTCTGCACCTACTATGTCCCAGGAGTTTGGCAAGAGCCAGGCCTGAGGGCTGTGTATTTGAGGGCAGTGCAAATGCTCCCTAACCTCCCCCGTATGTCAGCCCTGTGGGGAGGCCAGGAGTCCCCTCTGACCACTGGGTCTTGGTCCCTGTTCTTTACTAATAACGTCAGTACGGGAGGCTAGCCGGGGCTGAGGAGGAGGCACCTGGGAGGAGCAGGGAGGGGAGCAGCCCCGCGGGCACTTGGGTGAGCCTCGTGGGCCTGCACCCCCCACCCCCTGCTCCCAGGGTGGAGGGTAGGCAGGTCTTCTCTGAAGCGGGGGCATGGCACGCACCAGGAGTACACAAAGCAGAGGAAGAAGGGGGCAGAGACCACCAGCTGCAGCAGGGCCCAGTCCCGCACGCCGTAGGCCACGGCTGCCATCAGGACCTGGCCGAAGCTGAAGCCCAGGGAGTTCAAGGTCATCGTCAAGGCTCGGGCGCGCGCCGATGTCCACTCCATCACTGCAAGGAGACCACAAGGGTCAGCCGGGAGCCTGCGCCAGCCTCCCTCGCAGGGCCCAGGTCAGGTGACCTACGGAGCGTGCTGGTGTTCATCATGACGCCTGCCACGCCGAAGGCCGCCAGGAAGCGGAACAGGCAGTACACGGGGAAGGTGGGGGCGAAGGCGGCGGCCGTGCCCGACACGGCCATCTGAAGGTAGTTCCAGGTCAGCACCAGCCTGCGCCCAAACCTGCGGGCACACGGACACACAGACGATGTGGCTGGGAGCACGGCGTGCCACGGCCCCAGCCACAGGGCTCTGGACCCCCCTGGGCTTGCCCGTTGAGCAGAGGCGAGAGTGACACCTGCGTCCGGCCCTGAGTTATCCACCCACGGAAGGCTTGGACGCGCAGGCAGTGTCCCCAAGGTCCAGGCAGCTGGAAGGCGCGCTGGGCAGAGAAGGAGTGCCCTGTCAGCGGGAGCCCTCGAGCAGCATCTGAAGGCAGGCTTGGGGCTGAGCAGATTTTAGCAGTGAACGCTGGATGGGACGGATGACCCTCTCCAACCCCAGAGGAGCCCTGGGGGAAGCCAAAGCCCAGAGCGGGTCTGAGGCTTGCTCAGTGGCAGAGCTGGATGGTGTCAGGAGTGAGGGCGGCAAGATGCCAGGGCTGTAGGAGCACAGGGGCGCAAGGAAAAGGGTGCTGCCAGAGCCAGGGGCACTCACCTGTCGGAGATGTGGCCGCACACCGCAGCTCCCACCAGGATCCCAGACAGGTAGATGGACTGGGCCATGGGCTTTAGGGTGTGGGAGTCACACACCAGGTCCCACTGGTGGGAGAGGAGTGGGAGCTGAGCCCAGAGGTGAGGGGGCGGAGGCGCTGGATGGGAAGGCCCGTGGGAGCTAGGCAAGGGTGGATGGCCTGGTGACCTCTAAGGTGGTAGGACCGGGCTGTCACCCTGTGGCCCTCTGGTCCAGGGTCAAGCCCTCTCTAGACTCATTCGCTCTCCCCTGCCTCACCCACTCGGCAGCGCCACCCTGAGCTGGTGCTTGGTCACCACTCCCCCAGGCCTCTCTGGTTCTACAAAGAGGCCCCTTCCCCTTGCTGGGATGGGCAGCCCCTCCCTCTTGCCCAGATTTGCCTGATTGGCCCCCAGGGGTCGCCTGTCCCCAGACAGGAGGTGGAACTGGGCTCCGCGCTTGGGCGGCGGGGAGGGGAGCTACCTGAGTCACAGCTAATCAGGGGCAGCCCGGCCGACCTGGCTGTCCAGGGCCCCAGCTCTCGGTACCACCCACCCTTCCACAAGCCCGAGTCCTGCTGCTGACTCCCCCCCACCCCGGGGCGATGTCCTGGAGGAGGGGGCCTGTCGAGGCGGGTCCCTCCCAGGACTGGGCCATTCTGAGTCCAGTCAAATGTGAGTTCTGACCTTGGCCTCTAAAGCGCCAGGACTTGGGGAAGGTGTCAGGAGAGGCTCTTACCTTGGCCACGATGGTGGAAGTGAAGGTGCTGTAGTCGTAGACCCAGCCGTCCATGCACGGCTCTGTGGCAGCCTCGCTCCAGTTGGTGGCCGTGGCGTTGGGGTCCAGGAGCTGCCACTGTGGTTGGCGGAAGCGGCGACACTGGTGGGGCTCATGGTTGGGGCCCGGGGGGATGGAGACGGTCAGGAGGTCCTTGGGGCCCAGGGCCCCGGGGACACTGGCCTGGGCAGTGCTGTTGTCCAGGAGGGGTACCCAGCATCGGTGGCTGGGCACGGCGGCCGAGAAGTTCTCCAGCATGCTCTGAGTGGTGAGCCACACGATGGGGACCACCAGAGCCACCATCTGGAGAACCTGGAACCTGCCCAGGCCACCCACTTGGTCCAGGAGTTCAGAAAATGCCATGGAGCCCGCCCGGGGGGCCCCAGTGGAGGTGCCCACTTCACAGAAGCTGGCCCGGGGCAAAGGGGCCGACGGGGGGGCCCTGCTTCCCCCACAGCGGCACCTGCTTCCCCGGCCGAGAAGCCTGGAGCGTGGCAGAGGCCACCACCCTCGCCGACACCGGGCTCCCCAGGTGTCTGTCCAGCAAAGGTCACTCAGGTTGGCTCCAACCGGGACCAGGAGCTGTGAGGCGTGACCCTGAAGCCACCAGCATCCTTCCAGATGCAGCTGGCCCTGGACCTCCAGGAGAAGCTGGTTACAGGAGGTGGGGGAAGTGGAGACTGAAGCCACCCAGACTGGAATTAAACTGTGACCAGGTGACATTTACGGAACAGGGGTTAGGAATCAGTCAAAGTTTAACCCAGCTCGGAGGGAGGCCCAGAGGCCAGAGCACAGCTGTTCCTGCCCGGCGGGGAGGCCTGGCCAGGGGCACCTGGTCTCTGATGGGTGTGGGGGGGCTTTGGCAGGGCTGCCACCCCCCTCGGCACCCCTGCCCGCCTCACAGGGGGACTCTCCAGGGCTCACGCAGGAGACCGCTGGCCGGGGTTCTTACTGATCCTGGGACTGGCGTGAGCCAGGAGCGACATCTGTAGGCTGCGAGGGCCTCCGTGTGTGCGCACGTGTGCGTGTGTATGTGTGTGTGGCCTGGGCCTGAGTCCTCGGTGGCAGCCATCTGCACCCCCACCTCCCCGCCGGTGCGGCCCTGCCCCCCCAGCCCCCCGCCCTCTGTTGTCTGCCGCCACTCATCCCCAGCTGGCACGACAAGCGCCGCCTCCTCCAGGGGGCTCTGCTGGCTTATTCTTGCCTCCCTCCTGGGCTCTAAGTCAGGAGTGGAGCCCCATCTTCACACTGGCCTGCACCCTTCTATTATTGTCTGGCTGGTCCCATTTCCAGCCAGGTCCTGGAGGGCAGGGACCCTTCCCTAGAGCATCTTTGGGACCAGCACAGATGTGGACAGCAGGTGCAGGCGCTGTTAAAATTTGCTCCAGCTGGTTTTAACAGCAGCTTCTATTTTTTTTTTTTCCGGAGTATAAAATTAACGTACACAGTTTCCAGAAATTTCAGAAAATATGGAAAGGTACAGAGAAAACAAAGATCAGTCCTAAACTCACCAACCAGTGACCGCCACTGTTGACACTTGGGTGTAAATACTTCTAGAGTCTGCTCCGGTCACTGGCACGTTCAGCTTCCTCATTCTGGGTTGCAAGCCAAGCTTAACGTCTCCTTTTGTAAAACCCAAACAGAAAGGCTCTGACTTTAGCTGGCGATTCTAGCCTGTTCACATTTATTGGAATTACTGTCATGCGTGGACTTCCGGTATGTTTTCTTCTTTGCTGTATCTTCCCTTTACATCTTTGTTTCCTTGTTCCTATTTTCTACGGAACCCACTGCGTTTTCTTGCTGTATATTTCTTCTGTCCTGGTTTGGTGATGGCGCATTGCGTTTCTGTTAGCCTTCTATGGGAGCATACCCTTCCAGAGCTATTTTATGTCCCCTCCTCCTTCATCCTCTCTCAAAAGATGTCCTTTCTCCTCATTTCACTAAGGAAATAGAAGTCATCAGAAGCCAACAGTCTCGTTCTCTGACTTGCCTCAGCCCCCCCCCCCCCCATTCTGCCTTCGCTCCTGCCACCTCCATGGCCCACATGCTCCTCCTCATCATGGCCTCCTCGCCGTGTGCCCTGCAGCCCACCTCTCCACCTCAAGCCTCTTTGGCATCTGTCTTTCCCTCCCTACTGGATAGTTCCCACCAATGTACACATATGCGAGTTTCCGGGGCGCCTGGCTGGCTCAGCTGGAAGAGCATTTGACTCTTGATTTCGGGGTCGTGAGTTCGAGCCCCACGTTGGGGATAGCGGTTACTTAAAAAAATAAATTAATTAAATTAAATTAAAAAAAAAACCCAAACATGCCATTTCCATCCCAATCCTCAGAAAAGTCCCCTCCCTTTTAATGCCTCTCTTCAGCACCCACCTCTTTTCCTGCTACTATTTCTAGTACAATCCCACAAAAGTGTTACCGGCATTCGCCTCCAGTTTCTCTCTTACCATTCTTTTTTGGATTGATTCCCATGAGGTTTCTGTCCCTGTCGCACCCCAGTCCCCAGTGAGCTCACTGCCACTGCATTCAGTGACTTTTTCAGGGCTCCCCTTGCTTGAGCTAGCACAGTCTCTGGCCCTCCTCCTTCTGGAAGTCACTTCCCTGGGCCCACGCCCTCTGCACCTGCTTCTGTCTTTTTCGCTGGTTCCTTCTCTTCCCTGCACACTCCCGGTCCTTGGTCCTCTTCTCTATTGTTGGCACAATTCACATCTTCAAGGATCTCTCCTTGCGAGGCTCAGCTTTAATCCAACCGCCTAAACTTGGGGTCTTTTGGAATAACTTTCTAGGCCCCAGGTGGGGCCCCGCTCCTGCCCCGGGGGCACTGTGTCAGCAGACTGCAGGTGGGGGCCTGGGAAACCTGGCAGAATCTGGCAAAGGGTGAGAATTCTTTGTTTTTCTTTCTTTTTAAACTTAAATTCAATGAACTAACAGATAATGTGTTACCGGTTTCAGAGGTAGAGGTCAGTGATTCATCAGTTGCGAATAACACCCAGTGCTCATTACATCACGTGCCCTCCTTAATGCCCATCACCCAGTGATCCCATTCCCCCACCACCTCCCCTCCAGCAACCCTCAGTTTGTCTCCTATGATTAAGAGTCTCTTATGGTTTGTCTCCCTCTCTGATTTTGTCCTGTTTTATTTCTTCCTCTCTTCCCCTATGATCCTCTGTTTAGTTTCTTAAATTCCACATGAGTGAGATCATATGATAATTGTCTTTCTCTGATTGACTTGTTTCACTTAGCATAACACCCTCTAGTTCTATCCACATCGTTGCATCTGTTGTTGGACATCTAGGCTCTTTCCATAGTTTGGCTACTGTGGACATTGCTGCTTTAAACATTGGGGTGCAGGTGCAAAGGGTGGGAATTCTTACCAGAATCAGCTCTCCCGGATCTTTGTAGAGCCCTGTCGAAAAGTAAGGTAAAATTCCACATTGTCCCTTCCTTTCCAACTCCAGACTCTTGTGAATTCAGGTTCGCAGTGGTTGTCGATCTTTTCTCTCCCGGGGACAGCTATAGCCTCCTTGTCTGTCTGGTTTCGTGTCCCGAGGACTTGCTTGACTTCCTGTCTACAAGGGGCCTGCAGGTTATCAGTTCTTACACATGCAGGCAGCTCAACATTGGGTTGGGGGCCCCAAAATGTGACCGGACAGAAGTGTGGGTTGCACCCCATTTGCAGCTAGGGTCTTCCCACCTGTTGCCAGCTCTCAGGGGATTTGTCTCAGTCCTCTTTCTTTCGGCCACCTTTGGGAGTGGCTCTGGACCTTGGGAGGGTGCTATCTTTTGCATCCTCTCTGGGGACACCTCTTGCATCCCTGGAGCCCGTCCATACTGCCAGGAATCTTTACTCTTTGCTCCCACTGCAACTTAACAAGGTATTTGAAAGGATTAAAAAGTAGCTCTACGGTCAGAAGTTGGTCACACTGGAAGCTGATATTTAGAGCGGGATAGGAACTTTTTGAAAGACCTCCCCTAAGCTAAAATGAAACTATGTACCCAGAGAGAAAGAAGCCTCTCCAAAGACAAACAGCTCTAAATTTAGAACATAGGGATCTTTTGATTTCCATCTCAGCTAGGACCATCTCCCTGATGAAAAGAGGCAAATTGAAGATAATGTAGCTGGATGGGTGGGTCATCCCCTTGATATCCTTTGGACTGAAAGGCATTTCAAGTCCTTGACTGGTGAGCTCACCTAGGGAGCAAAGAGATGAGGTCTGAAATGGAGCCCTTGGTCTCCAATTTTTAGAGGTCAGAAAGAGGAGGATCCAGCAAAAGCGAGTGGTTTAGATTATGACAGTGGGTGAAGGGAGGGACGAGGAGCAGAGGGTGAGGCAGATGGGCAGAAGACAGAGGGGAGATCGAGTTGTGGAAAGGCTTAGCGTCCCCCGCCCAGAACCAGCCTTGGAGAGTATCAGGTGTTCTCAGGAGATTGCGTACCCCCTCGGAAATGGGCACAGGTGCGGTGTTCGTCAACGTGGGTTTTTCTTGGACCTGGGGATGCACTGTGGACATCTTTCTGGCTGGATCATGCAGCAGGTATTTTGCGATTCCTCCCAACCCCCGATGTCCTGCGGTGACAGCAGCTGCCTTTGGTCTCAGGCCTGGCAGGAGAAAGGGCAGGCAGGAGTGCTTACTGTCAGTGACTCAGCAAATTCCCCGGGTGGCTCGCCGGGCTGGCAGAATCCAGGCGGGTGGCTGGAGGAGGTGGCAGTCAGAGCCAGCTGGGTTTGCTCCTGCCTCCAGGGTCCCCAGAACTCAGGCCACAACATGAATGCGGCATCTGAGCCTCCGCTCTCCTTCCCCCTTCCCTCATCTCCATGGGCTGGATTCTTTAAGACAGGATGGCTATCCTGGGAGAGCACTCTGGGTTGGTCCCTTTGAGAGTGTCAGCCAGCTTGTCACCTTTGCGCAAAGCCTTCGATGACACCCCAGTGCTTCAGAGGCAAGACCAAGCTGCCTGGAGCCTTCTGCTCCCCAGTCCGCCCTCAGAGCTTTCGCTGTGCTGCGTCTTTCACGGGGCCTGGGCCCGGCCCCCACAGAACATGGCTCGTTCCTGAAATGCCCTGCATGCCCTCTCCTCTTGTTTGCTCTTTCTTCTGTCCGAGGGCCACTGCCGCCAGTCCAGCAGCCCAAGCCCACCCCGCTCTCCCAGCTTCTCCCCTGCTGCCCCTGCACGCCTCCCTGACAGCTCGGTCCCTGCCGTGGCCTTGAACTCTTCAGATAAGGGCTGCATGCGTCCTAAGGGCCGGGTCGGAGTCCCCGTGCCCCGGACAGTGCCCAGGGCAGGACCCGGCGTGCAGACCAGGCCCCGGGCAGGGCAGGGCAGGGCTTGACGGACCTCCAGTTCCTCATCTGTGGGAAGAGCATCATAGACCCCATTTCACAGGGTTGTTTCCGGGACAAGAAGTCACGGTTCTGAGAGGGTCTTCACCTTCTCCAAACACCCCCAACACACACGTGGTGGTGCCTGGAGTTCCCACATCTCCAGAACCTCTGAAGATCTGGTCTCCTGAGTGTTCCTTCTTTCAAACTGCTCTTCTGGGCAGTTCTGAAAGTCTGGAACTTTCCTTTCTGGAAGAACACGGTGGCCCCACTCCTCCTCATCACTAGTAAATGTGCCCCACATGGGGCTATGGGCTCAACTCAGAATTACCCACCGAACAGCTGAGAGATGCCTCAATGTCTCATGACGATGGTGGTGACGGGGGCTGATACCTAATGGTCACTGAGTCTTTATTATGTGTGGGACACGATTCTAAGTTCTCTCCCTGTACTAACTCATTTAATCCTTCCAACAACCCTTCCAATTAGATATTCCATTCTTACACCCATTTTTACTGATGTGGAAACTGAGGCTCAGAGGGGTGAATCCAAGGGCACACAGCTACTCTGTGGCAGAACTGGGACTCCAGCCCAGGTCTGTTGAGCTCCAGTAACTATGTTTTTAACATCTGAGGTTGGCTGAAGGCTAGTGGGTAGCAAAGGAGGATGCCGGGAAGCTACCGAAAGCCTCATGGCAAGCATCCCTGCCTCAGCGCCCCTGTCCCTCTCACTGGGGTCCTGCTCCCCTCCGATCGGCAGCCCCTTCCCTCAGATCCTCTTTCCCTTGAGCCCCAGTGCCCCCATCTCCTAGTTCAGCACCTCCCGAGAGGGAGCCCCAAGTCAGTCCCTGTCAGAGCCCCTCGGTGCCCAGGCCAGAGACCCCTTTGCTTCTCCATGCTGCCTGCTCAGCCTCCGCTTGCACTGGACCGGATTTTAGCTCTACTTTTGTGTGGCCGAGAGACTCAGTAAGAGATTTCTCTCGGACAGAAATGTGGCTTTCCCTGAGCCGACTTCCAGAGTCCCCCCCAGAACAGCCCGTTTCCCCCGTTGCTGCACCGTGCGGGCCCTGCCTCGTACCCAGCCCCGGCGGGCCGGGGTGCACAGAAGCCCGACCCCTTGACCCTGGCATGGTTCCAGAGGAGTCACAGGCATCAGCCACCGTGGAGCGTGCTCTCCTCTGGCCTCGAGGCTGCTGACCCTGGGGAGCAGGCGGGCGGCCACCTGCAGTAACCATCGCCCACATGGGGGCCACTGGGTGGGGGCACGGCTGCGAGCGGCCACCAGCTCGGCGCCATCGCGGGCAGGTGCCCAGGGCTCGGGGATGACCGCGCAGTGGCTTTAATTGGCCCCCTCGTGCGAGCTGCCACGGCCTTGACCACAGCGCCCCTGTGATTGCGGCCCGGGCCCAGGTGCATCCAGCCCATTGAACAAATGCGCTCAAAATAGGTCAGGGAGAGCCCTGGGCAGCTTCCCTTTCATGTGCCCGGCGGCGCGGGCACGTCTGGCCTTCCTTCACCAAAGGGACTTCGCTCTCCTTGCTGTGTCAAAAAGATATTTCATGTTAAAATTCAACGGAGAGATGTTAACCAGCGGTCGGAATAAGACTGGTCAGAGCGCGGGCCGCTCACACAGGCTGAACTTTGCCTCGCTCTGCGGAGGGTCCGGCCCACCCCTGGCAGCGACCGACTGGCACATTTTAACAAGGCCGGGTGCAAACACCTCCCCCCTCCCCTCTTCCCCCACCAGGCCCTATGGGAGGGGCTGTGGGGGGGGGGGGGCCAGGGTCCTTAGCCTTCAGGGCAGGGTTCCAGCATCCTTACTGAATAAGCCAGACGCTGCATAGCTGCATTTTAGGAACGCCTGGTCCTCTAGCAGGGCCTGGTCTCTTCTTGATTTTATGAGTTACAACCTGTTGTCAAGAGCAGTGATTTTAGGTGGGTGCAAGGACAAGCTGAGGGCGGGGGGTGTGGGGGGGACGGGGATTTTGGCAAAATCCCTCTCATTTTACCCGGAAAACACAATGGTGGGGTTTGGCCGGCAATGTGCAAACACACGGTGCGATTGGGAGTTAAAATTCTGCTTCTGGGGATGAGAAGCGCACAGAGGCGATCAGAGTGACCAGCGCCGGCCAGGCTGTTAACAAACCCGTGAATTCTCCCGAAAGGAGAGGCGGTGTTGCCCGAAGGTTATGCACGCAGACTCTGGAGTAGGCCGCCTGGATTGAAATCCCTGTTCTGCCCAAGCTGTGTGGCCTTGGGAAAGGAGTTTAACCTCTCTGTGCCTCAGTTTCCTCCTCTGTAAAATGGGGGCGATGATAGTTCTGATCTTATAAAGCTCCCGTGAGGACAGAGCGAGTTGGCGCACACCACCTCTAACAGCCCCCGGCGAGCAGCGAATGCCCATTGTTAATGTTATTACCAGCATCTTTTATTTTTCTGACAATGAGGATGGGGGAGACACCTGGTCGCCCTGGGAAGCTAACTTGAGAAGGTTCATGGGAAGCTGGGGTTGGCCCGGAGTCAGATCAAGCAGGGATAGGTGTTTTTGAAGGACAGGCATCGACAGCACGCCACAGAGTCAGGCTGCTGGGTCAACCTGTGATTCATCTTTTCACATATGGCAGATACTTGCTTGGCCGTTTTAATGAGGAACTCTTACTTTTGGAGAAAGAGCACCTGTGTGAATGTGAGGGGGACTGGACCTTGGGGCTCACTCCCTGTCCATGCTGTTTGAACAAAATGCAGGAGGGTTTGGGGGTGCAGTGAGGGTGGGGCTTCCCGGCTCCTGGTTACTTCCTGCCCCCCCCCCCCCCCGGAGTCTCTGCCATGGGGCTTGTGACTCTCCCTACGTGTCTATACTCCATGGCTCTGAATCCTAGAAACCAAAGGCCAGCTTCCAGCCTTTATATGCACACACGCACACGTGCACACATACATTCACACGTGCACACGCATGCACTCACACACGCACGCACTCTCACACGCACGCACACACACATTCACACGTGCACACGCACGCACTCACGCACACACGCGCACACGCACGCACGCACACATACATTCACACATGCACATGCACGCGCACACGCACGCACGCGCACACGCATGCACGCGCACATGCACGCACCGCCGGCCTCAGTCGGCAAGGTTTGAGGAGGCAGAGGGCGCGTTTGCCCCGCAGCCATTAGAACATCCAGGTCTGGATGGAACTGGATCGTCTTGCCTCCTCCACCTCCCCCCCAACCTCCTCCCCTACCAGAGGTTGGCTCCTTTTATCACAGGACCATTCTGTCCTCTTTTTTTTTTTTGCTGTAGTTTCTCCTGCAAAAAAGGGAGTGTTCTCAGGGTCTTGCCTTCCCCCATGCGGCCCAGGGTGAGGGTGGGTGGTTCCTCATGGAGACAGTTGTATCCCTGAAGGGTCAGGTCTCAGCTCCTGTGGATGCCCCGCCTCCACTGGGTACCAGGCCCAGGGGGGCCCCAGCACAGCATCACCAGGCACCTTGGGGTGGGGCTGACATCACATGAGCTGGGGGGTGTAACTGCATTCCACTGGGTCTTAACCGTGAAGCAAGTTAACATTCCTTGCCTGCTGACTTAAGGCCCTTGATCTGCAACAGAACCAATTTGCTTTCTTTGAGATTCGCACAACACTGGCCTTGGGGAATAAGGGACCAGAAAGTTCCCAGGCCCCAGAGGCCAGCAAGTCTGCTTGAAGCGCCTTGGCTCTCTGTTTAGTCCAGCAATCTTTCAGTGAAATGTTTTTCCTTTTTAAGGTCACACGAAGGACTTCACTGACCTCCCTTTGCACATGTGTAGACTTGCCCCCCTTTGCAGAGAGAACAGAATAGTCTTGCACAACCACCCCCGGGGCACCAAGGAACCAGACCTTCTTGTACCACCTCGGAGCACCGAGAGAACTCTGGAGGTGGCATCACCGAGTCTGCACGTAAGCAAAAAAAGCCACAGACCCCTGGACTCCCTTAGCTGATGAAACCCGTTTAAAAAAATCTCTGGGCCAGGCAGAAACCTCGCGTTGGCCTTTGGACAAGAATCCACCTTCTCCTCAGGTGGCCGGCCTCCTGGATAAAGCTCATCTTCTTTCCCAGTCAAAACCTGTCTCTTCGGTATTGGTCTCTGAGCCACAAATGATGGAAGATGGGCAGCCAGACTTGGGTTTTGGTAACAGGAGGAGGGGTGCACTGGTGGCGTGGGGCCCTGGGCTGTGCACTTCCTCCGTCCCTTGCTTCTGCTTCTCTCTTGGCTTCAGTCTCCCCCCACCCTTTTTAAAAGATTTTATTTATTTATTTATTTATTTATTTATTTATTTGAGAGAGCGAATGCACACGTGTAGGGGGGAGGAGCAGAGGGAGAGGGACAAGCCGACTCCGTGCTGAGCGCTGAGCCTGACGCGGGGCCTGATCCCACGGCCCTGAGATCATGACTTGAGCCAAGATCAAGAGTCAGACGCTTACCTGACTGAGCCCCCCAGGCGCCCCGTCTTGGCTTCCGTCTGCTACAGATCTGTTTCCTCCACACAGAGGAGAGCATGGCAGCCAACGCCCCAAAATGTCAATCCTGCTGCTCCACTCCCAGGAAAGGGCTGATTTTCTTTCTTCCTGTGGTTAGAAACACCTTGGGAGGGGGCTCTGGCAGGCCAGTGACGGCATGTGCTGCCTCCTGGACCCAAAGAACACGGTGCCTCCCACTGATGCCACGGGGAGAAGGGGAGGCATGGGCAGGGGGCCTGATCTGACATTGGTGCGTGGAGATGGGGTGGAAAAGAGAGTATCTGTGGGTGGGTGGGGGTCCCTGGAGCCTCTTGGCCACACACTGAGCTTGGGGAGGCAGGGCTCTAGGCTTTCAGCAGGTGGAGGCCAAGGGAATGGAGATGGAACGAACAATAGAATGTTCTCTTTGGCCTCTTCATGCTCTCTTCTCTCCCATTCATTCATTCACTCATTCATTCGTTCATCCAACCAACAACTATTTAAAAAAACCTTGAGTCGGGGCGCCTGGGTGGCTCAGTCGTTAAGCGCCTGCCTTCAGCTCAGGTCATGGTCCCAGGGTCCTGGGATCGAGCCCCCCTATCAGGCTCTCTGCTCAGCGGGAAGCCTGCTTCCCCCTCTCCCACTCCCCCTGCTTGTGTTCCCTCTCTCACTGTGTCTCTCTCTGTCAAATAAATAAATAAAATCTTTTAAAAAAAAAACCTTGAGTCAGGCTCGGGAGCGGAGTTCTGGGGACACGGTGAGACAAGTGCTCACACCTAGACTGTGAAGTGGCCGAGAGTTGAGGGCAGAGCTGAGCAGCAGGGGAAGAGCGTGTGTGAGGTCCCTGTGGGGGGCAAGGACCTGCCAAGTTCATGGTGCCAAGAGCCAAGTGAGCGGGCGGGAAGCTGGCAGGGGATGAGACCATGTCATGCAGGGTCCTGGGGGTCTCGTGAGAACCCACAGAGGGTGGGGAGCCACTGGAGGGTTTCCTGTGGGGCAGTGACGGGAGCCCTGGAGAACACGCGGTGGATGGTTACTGTGTGTGGAGGGCCGGGGGCAACAGTGGGAGCTCCTGTGGTGTCCAGGGGAGAGGGGACCGTGGCTTGGGTGGTAGCCATGGTGAGGACAGACACGGATGGACGGCAGGTATGTTTCAGCGAGGGAGACAGTGAGACTTGGTGACGTGGGGTGAGAGAGGAAGGGTTCAAGGACAACTCCTAGGTCTCTGGCTCCCACATTGACTGGAGGTAGGGCATCTCAGGTCTGGGGGAAGCTCAAGCCTTCACTGTGGGCCGTGTTGAGGTCCTGACGTCAGGAGGGCCGCGCAGGGGGGTGTTGGGTCGCAGCTGGCTGTGAGAAGAGGCCTGCCCACACAGATGACCCCAGTCTCGGGGAGCTGGCCGGAGGGGCCTGGAAAAGTGAGTGGTGGGAGCCCGGGGGGCTGCTCCGGCCAGAGTGTCCTCATGTGGCTCCTGGCGCAGCTGAAACACAAGAGAGGCTTGGCTCCTCCAGACTTACGTGGTGTGGTCCAAATGCTGTGTTTTAAACAAGTGAGCCAACATTGAATATTCTGGAGATTTCACATCAAAAATGTGGCCTCTGACTTAAAAACACTCGGGAAGCTTGGCAACCCTGGGCTCAAGCTTCCGGGCAACGCTGTCTGAGCCAGAGTGGCCTCGGGCCCTTGAGGCTGATCCCTGTACTGACCCCCCCACCCCCAGCCCGCTGGGCTCTCCCCAGATGTTTGAGTTTGTGAGCCTCACTCTCCCCTTCGGGAAAAGCCACCCATCTGGGGAAATCCCCACCAGGGGGCTTCCTATCTTTCAAGTTCCACTCTTGACCTTTCACCAAATCCAAGGGACTCCATCCAAATTCATGCCCTCCCTCCGACCACTTCCCCTGGTACCCACTTCCGTTGGTCGAAGTGGGTCATTTCTTGCCCGGACACAACAGCCGCCTGACGGGGCTCCCCGCCCGCCCACCCCCCCACACCCTGCCCCCAACCCCCCAACCCCCCCACCCCCGGCCAGGGCCACCTTTCAGAATCCGGTCAGATCATGTCAGCCCTCGCTCAAGACCTCACAGGCCCCTTCTCATCCAGAATCCAGTCAACACTTACCACCACGGCCACAGGCCCTGCCACTTGTGTGACCACAGCACCAGCCTGCCCCCCATACGCAGGGCCCAGCGCGTGCGGCCTCAGCGCCTGGGCTGGGAGCAGTCTTCCCATAGATGCTCCAATCCAGGCTTGCGTTCAAGTTTAATAAACGTGTAAGGGAGCGAAGTGCTACAGCCACCAATGATAAGGATGTGTCACCTAATATTGAGTTGAAAGAAGTGAGCGGCAGAAGACCACAGAATTCCACGCTGGTATTGCTACAGCATATTGCTGAGGGCTGTGTCGAGAGCAGGCAGGTGGACGGAAGCAGGGGATGCAGGAAGCAGTGAGGTTGGTGGGGGCCACATGGGGGCTTCCGAGGATAAGTGAGGCCCCATTTCTTGTACACAGGCGTTTGATAATCATTTTTAAAAGACTTTATTTGAGAGAGAGAGAAAGTGTGTGCACGAGTGGGGGAGAGAGGCACAGGGAGAAGCAGGCTCCTGCTGAGCAGGGAGCCTGATGCGGGGCTCGATCCCAGGACCCCGGGATCATGACCTGAGCCGAAGGCAGATGCTTAACCGACTGAGCCACCCAGGACCTTAACTGGCTGAGACACCCAGGCGCCTCTATGTGGTGGCATGTTCTTGTGGTTCTCATCTGATAATGTGGTTCCTCTTTTCACGCACTGACTTGCCATTCACATATTCTCTCTGGTGAAGCATCTGTTCAAACATTTTGCCTATTTTAAAAATTGGATTATCCTTTTTATTGTTAAGTGATAAGTGCTCCTTATGTTTTTTAGATAGAAGTCCTTTGTCAGATACAGATTTTTCAAATATCTCCTCCAAGTTTGTAGCTTGCCTTTTGTTTTTGTAACAGTGTCTTTTGGAAAACAAATGTTTTTAGGCTTTATGAAGTCTGATATATCATTTTTTCCTTTGTAATAAGCTCATATTTTTGTGTCTTATTTAAGAAATTTTTGCCAAACCCAGGTTGTTTTCTTCTAAAGGTTTTATAATTTTAGCTCTTATTTGTCTACTATACATTTAAAGTTAATTTTTGTATATGGTGTGAGTTAGGGTTGAACATTTTTTTTCCCCCTCTCACCTTTCTTCCCTCTTTCCTTCCTTCCTTCTCTCTTTCCTTCTTTCCTTCCTTCCTCCCTCCCCTTCCTTCCTTCCTTCCCTCCCCCTTTCTTTCTTTCTTTCTTCTTTCTTTCTTTCTTTCTTTCTTTCTTTCTTTCTTTCTTTCTTTCTTTCTTTCTTTCTTTCTCTTTCTCTCTTTCTCCTTCCTTCTTTTATATGACTATCTAATTATTCCAGCATCATTTGCTGAAAAGATTGTCCTTTCTCTATTTAACTGATTTGGCACATTGGTTGAAAATCAAGCAACCATAGGGACACCTGGGTGGCTCAGTCGGTTAAGCATCTGCCTTCGGCTCAGGTCATGATCCCAGGGTTCTGGAATCGAGTCCCACATTGGGCTTCTCGCTCAGCAGGGAGCCTGCTTCTCCCTCTATCTGCTGCTCCCCTGCTTGTACTCTCTCTCTCTCTCCCGTGCTCTCTCTCTGGCAAATAAATAAATAAAATCTTAAAAAAAAAAAAGAAAGAAAATCAAGCAACCATATATGCATGACTCTATTTCCAAACTCTTGATTCTATCATATCAAACAAAAGTTACCCAACTTTGCTTTTGTTTTTCAAAATCAACTTGGCTGATCTAGGTTCCTTGTATTTTCATATAAACTTTAGGATAATCTTGTCAATTTATACTGAAAAGATCTGCTGGCATTTGACTGGAATTGCATTGAATCTCTAGATTAATTGGTTGAGAATGGACAACTTGATGATATTGAGTCTTTCAATCCATGAATATGGTATATCTCTCGATTTATTTAGGTCTTCTTTAATTCCATTCTGCAAAGTTTTGTGCTTTTCTGTTTATAGATCTTGTCTTTCTTTAGTTGGATTTATCCCTAATATCACATTTTCCCATGCTGTTGTTAAATGGCATTCTGTTAAACATTTGATTTCTGATTGCTACAAGTATATAGAAATACAAGAGATTTTTGTATCTTGACCTTGCCTCCTGTAACCTTGCTAAACTCATTTATTAGTTCTAGTAATATTTTTGTAGATTTCTTAGGATTTTCTACAATTTTTAAAAAATATTTATTTATTTATTTATTTGAGAGAGAGAGAGAGAGAGAGTACATGAGAGGGGGGAGGGTCAGAGGGAGAAGCAGACTCCCTGCTGAGCAGGGAGCCCGATGTGGGACTCGATCCCGGGACTCCAGGATCATGACCCGAGCTGAAGGCAGTCGCTTAACCAACTGAGCCACCCAGTCGCCCACGATTTTCTACAATTTTGTCATCTGCAAATTAAAGATAGTTTTATGTCTTCCTTTCTTGTCTAGATGACTTTTATTTATTTTTTTCTTTCCTTATTGCACAACTAGAACCAATACTGAATAGAAGTGGTGAGAGTAGATAGCCTGGCTTCAGTCCTGATCTTGACAGGAAAGCATTCAGTCTCTCACCATTAAGTATGATGTTACCTGTAGGTTTTTCATAGACATCCTTTGTCAGGTTGAGGAAATTCACTAATTTTCCTAATTTGCTGAATGTTGTTTATCAGGAATGGATGTTGAATTTTGTCAAATGCACTTTCTGTATCTATTGAGATGATCATATGGTCTTTCCTCTATAGTTTGTTAATAATTTAGTTTGTTAATCTTGATTTTTTAATGTTAAACCAGCTTTGCCTTCCTGGGATAAACTCCACTCAGTCATGATGCATTGCCCTTCTTAGCATAATGTTGCATTTAATTTTCTAAATGTTTGTTCAGGGGCGCCTCGGTGGCTCAGTCGTTAAGCAACTGCCTTCAGCTCAGGTCATGGTCCCAGGGTCCTGGGATCAAGTCCCATATCGGGCTCCCTGCTTGGCGGGAAGCCTGCTTCTCCCTCTCCCACTCCCCGCTGCTTGTGTTCCCTCTCTCACTGTGTGTCTCTCTCTCAAATAAATAAATAAAATCTTTTTAAAAAATTAATAAATGTTTGGTAAGAGTTTTTGTGTCTATGTTTGGAAAAGATATTGGTTTATAGTTGTTATATCTTTTTCTGACTTTGGAATCAGGGTGATGCTGGCCTCAAAAAATGAGCTGGAAAGTGTTCTCTCTTTTTCAATCTTCTGGAAGATTTTGGGCATAATTGTTACTATTTTTTTTCTTAGTTGTTTGGCAGGATTCACCAGTGAAGCCATGATGTGTCGACCTCAGAGAGTCAGGGACCTGGGGCAGCGAAGGAACTGAGAAAAAGAGACGACAGTAGAGTGAGGCACAGGGGACCCTGAGGGAGCGGCCCAAGGTGCTGAGGTTTATTTTCCATCCTCTTACATAAACCTTCTATAGCGATATAGATCTATAATGGTTTACAGCAGAGGCATAGTAAGGCACATTCCTCCATGTATACAGGATTAGTCAAGCACGTAAGAATCTTTAAAACAGAATAAAGGAACAGAGGGGGGTGCCCAGTGTGCTGTTTACAGGACAAGGGAACAAAGAGGGGAGTGCACGGTGTGCTGTTTACAGCTGGCTTCCTATCTACAGAACATCTTCTGCTGCATACTTTAGAACTGACCACACACGTTCCAAGGGCATCTCACTCTGATCCTTTCGGGTTATTTTTAACCCTGCAATCTCAAGTTTCCTCAGAGATCTCAGAGTCTGAGTGCACATGCACCAGTGGTCGTTGTGGCGTTCTGTTTCCCACAATGGGGGCCTGGAATTTCCTCTGTGGGAAGGTTTTAACCCACAACTTCAATTTCTTTCACAGATATAGGGCTAATAATGTTATCTATTTCTTCTTAAGCAAGCTTTGCTAGTTCATATCCTTCAGGAAATTTGTTAATTTCATCTAAGTTGTCAAATTCATTGGCAAAATGTTGCTCATAATATTTCCTTATTTTTTTAATATCTGTAGGATTGGTAGTGATGCTTCTTCTTTTACTCCTGATATTGGTAATGTGTGTCTTTTCTTTTCTTTTTTTTCCTCATCAGTACATCTAGAGATTTATAAATTTTATTGACTTCTCAAAGAACCAGCCTCAAGTTTCACTGATTTTCTTGATCATTTTCTATTTTTCTGATTTCTGTTTATTATTTCCTTTCTTTTACTTACTTTAGTTTAAATGACCTCTTTTTCTAATTTCTAAAGGTGAAAGCTGAGATATTGGATTTGAGACTTTCTTCCTTTCTAATGTAATCACTTAATGATATTAATTTCTCCTTGAACCACTTCTCTAGCTTCATCCCACAAATTTTGATGTGCCATTTTTAAAAATTTTCATTCAATTCAAAATATTTTCTAATTTCCTTGTGATGAATTCTTTGGCCCAGGGTTATTTAGAAGTGTGTTGTTTAGTGTGAAGGAGTTTTCCAAATACCTCTCCACTACTGATTTCTAATTTCTCTCCATGAGGATCCAAGAACATACTTTATATGATTTGAATTTTTAAACATTTATTACATGTGAAGCAAGGCTAGAGAACCATGGAAGCCTATTGGTGGGGGAAGCGTGGTCTTTATCTTGAGCCACCAGAGGGTTTTAAGCAGACAGAGGATTTGATTTGAATTGTGTTTGATTGGCCTGGTGTGCATTGGATTTGACAGAGGGAAATGGGGATGCCTGGGATGGGAAACCTACGGCTTGAGGCTTCCGAGTCATCCAAGGAGAGTGGGCAGTTGTCTAGAGGGTCTGGCTCTCCAGGGAAGGGTGTGGGGGTAACTCTGTGACAGGGCTGCAGATGTCAGGCCTGGAGGTCTGGAGGTGAGGGTGAGGAGCCTGGTGTGCTGGAAAGAGCTCTGGACTGGGAGCCCGGCCTCCTGGCCAGGGCTCAGCCATGGGACTCCAAGCATGTCACTCCACCTCTCTGAGTTTTAATTTTCTTACCTCTAAAGTAGGTGGTCAGCCTCAGTGATCCCACAGTTTTAGCAGCATGGGCTGCTGCCAGCACAGGGAAGGTCTTTGTGTGAATTAGGCAAAGGTAACCCCTTGAGATAGACAACCAAAGGGTGCCCCTGTGATGTAAGGCCTCAAACTAAGGCCCAGTGTGATGTGCTGCCTTGACATGTAGGGAAACCAGGAGGGTCTCAAATGGTCGAACTGCAAGTCCTGCCCCACCTGCTCCTGTGGATAGGGTCCCGTAGCAAACAACACTTATTGTCAAGCAACCAGGGGCCATTCCTGTTATTCCTGAGCAGGGGGCCTCAGTTCCCTGGTAACGGGTGGGATTCCTCAGACACATCAATCACATCCTCCCTTGGGAACCAGGGATCACTCTGCCCTCTTGGTGCTACAAAGCCTGCCTCCCACAGGCCCTGGTGGTTCCCGCTGTTCCTGCACGTAGCCCAACGTGTCCTGCATCAGCTGCTGCCTCAGGCAGAGCACAACCTGAACACCTGAGGCTGGCAGCTCCGCTAGAAGGTTCTATGTGTTGGACTCTGGTCTGTGCTAAGATCTGTTAACCTGTCACCCCCGGACCCCTTCCCCGGGGAGGTAGATTCCATAATCATTTCCATTTTACAGAGGAGGACTCTGCAAATGGTGGGGGAGGGGTTGGGACTCAGGTCTGTCCAGATCCTTCCCTTTTTGTCCTAGGATCCACTCTGGTAGCTTGGAGGTGAGAAACCTGCAGCTTCCGGTTCAGTGAAGTGAGTCAGGAGTTTTGAGTGAAGGTGTGAAGATGGGAGCCTGGCGGGGAGGGGACAGAACCCATCTTGTCGACGGGGCCAGGCCTCTGCAGGGCTGAGGTGGGGGGAAGAGAAGTGAGCGGGGAAAGCAGCCTTCAGCCTCAATGCCACCCCTCAGCCCAGCTGCTGCAGCATCAGCCATGCTATAGGCCCTCAAGGTTCTCCAGATTGCTTCCTCCCTCCACTGGAGAGGAGGCAAGTCCTTTCATGGGGATCTTCAGCCAAAGGGGCTCCTCGCAGGCAGAATTGCTAGAACCAGGTACTCTCTGTAATGACCACCTCTTGCTGCTTGCCCTTGGCTGCTGCCGATTTCCTAGAGTAATCAAAAGACAGAGCGGTGGTGTGTGGTGAGACAGCTGAAGAGCTCGGAGGGTGGAACTGGGGGTCAAGTCTTATGAGCACGTAAACTCCATGAGATTAGGCTTTGATTTTCCACCATGTCCCCCAAAGCATAAGACAGTGCCCGAAACATAGTAGGTGCTCAAAAAAGTGAAAGAGTAAGTTAAGTCCCACCTTCCCTGCTTCTTAGCTGAGTGTCCTTAGGCAAGTTACATGACCTCTCTGTGTCTTCATTTCTTTGGCAGTGAAATTGAACATAACAGCTCTTTGTGGGGTTGTTTGAATTAAATAAGATGCTCTATTGAAGCAGGAAGGGCCCTCTGAGCACCAGCTGTTAATATTACTCTCTTTTTAAAGATTTTATTTATTTATTTGGGAGAGAGAGAGAGGAGCAGAGGGAGAGGGACAAGCAGACTCCCCTGCTGAGCGTGGAGCCCGATGCAGGGCTCAATCCCAGGACCCTGAGATCATGACTGGAGCCGAAGTCAAGAGTGGGATGCTCAACCAACTGAGCCACCCAGGCACCCCCATCCATTAGCATGGATGGTTCCTGCTCAGCCTGTTGACGCCCCATGACTACCCTTACCCAGGACACAGCAGCCACACTCCTGGGGCCCGTGCTGTGGGCCAGGCACTATCCTCAGTGCTTTAATATAATAACTTCAACTCGAAAACAGCTCTTTGAGCTCGGCTGGGTTTTGTTTTGTTTTGTTTTAACCCCCATTTTATAAATGAGAAAGCAGAAGCATCATGGTGATTCGGGCCATAAAATAAACTTGAGGAATGTTCCCTCATTTCTGTTCTCTCAAAGGATGGCATGAGGGTAGCATGATGTGTTCCAGAAACTGAGCTGTTGATCTGTCTGGGCCTGGGATTCCTGGGGGAAGATTGAACTAGGGCGGTCAGGGCTGGCTCCATCCTCTTGGGTGAGTTTGGGAAGAGAGGTCAGTGCGTGCCCAGGGCGTAGGGATTCAGTCCTAGGCAGTCTGGCTGCAGAGCCGGGCTCAGAGCCTCTACATTTCACTGCCTAAGGGACGATGGCCTTCTACCTGTGAGACCTTGAATCATCCCTTCATCTCTCTGAGCCTCTGGTAAACAGCGATGGAAATAGTCTCTTCCTGGCTGTGTTGTTGCAATGATTACGTGGTCTCAGACGCAAAGCCTTGATGCTCACCGGCTTGCTGCCCCGAGGCACCGGGGATGCGGTCAGCTCTCGGCACACTCAAGCTGCTGGTACCATGTCGATGACAAGCGCAGCCCAGCTCTGGCCTCTTCGTCTAGCATGTCTCCCTGACCCTTGGGCTCTCCCGTCCCGTCCCGGGGCTGAGGGGAGGCCTGCCCCCACATCTGCAGCCCTGCCCAGCTACTCCTGGAAGCCCAGCCCTACTCCCAGGGTGACCAAGGATCACTCACTGGCTCTCCAGGTCCTGGATGGTGTCAGGAAGTGGAAGCCCCTTGGTCTCCGGGAGGAAGAGCAGGAGGATGAGGCTGGAAGCGATGGGGATGACACCGTAGGAGACGGGGGCCAGCAGGGGCATGGCCGGGCGAGTCATCCTGATTAGGGGCCCCGTCACAGCCCCCAGACGACCTGCCGACTGCAGGAAGCCATCTGCTGTCATCCTGGGGGTGGAGGGGAGGGTCCAGACCCTGGTCATCAATGCTACTTTCAAGAAGGGGGCTTTACTGGGGGAGGGGGAGGCATTTGGCTGGGTCAGGATGTGCCAGGGGAGGGAAAGCTGGGTGATGGAGCTGCAATCCTCAAAGTCTTTCCTAACACTACCTCCTCCATGGAGCCCACCTAGATTTTCCCACCCAGAGGGGCCCTCTCCTTCCTGAGAACATCCAATCCAGAGTCCTTCATGGACTCTCTAGGACCCACCCCATTCTCCCTGGTCGGCTGTGTTGTTCCTGCATACCCAGCCCCTCTTTGCCCTCCCCACTGGCCTTCCCAGGGACGTCCCTTTCTCGCGCGCCCTGGGTCTGGCCACCCCTCCTGGGTGCAGCGTGCAGCCCAGCCTACCGCAGCGCAGTTGGGTAGAGTTCGGGCTTGTAGACAGAGATAGAGGTTAAGCTTATGCCAAAGCATCCTTTTCCCAGCACGGCGAAGACCAAGCGCAGGGTCTGCAAATCTGGGCAGAGGAAGAGGGTGACAGTGGGCTCTGCCCGAGGGGTCCCCAGGGAGCCCGGAGCGCAGGGCTTCCTTGACTGCTCCCAGGTGCCCCACAGTGCTGACTCGGTGCCAGGCCGCCCAGGGCTGCAGGGGCAGCCTGACATCACAGTTGGTGGGCTGGGCGGAGGGGTGGGGGGGCAGCGCCAGAACCCAGCCAGGTCCGGGGCGGGTGACCGGGGGCAGCTGAGGATGGCTCTCGGGGCCTGCTCCTTACAGTGTCACCGTGCCAAAGCTCTTTGGGACCTGGGTGTGCTTCTTCCATGAAGGAGAGGGTCATGGCAGGTCCTCGCTGCCTTCCGTCTGCCTGTGGGAACACTGGCTTTTGCGGGGAGCCCTAGCTAGGAAGCCACACTCAGCCTCAGCTTTCCCTCCCACATGTTGTAATGAAGAGTCTCAAAAACTGTCAACACACTTGTCTTTGCAAGTTTTCCCCGAGCACTGCCTCTTGCAGCTTGTTTGGGAGACCACCCCTCTGCCTCCCTCCTGGCTTTGCTATCAGCTCAGAACTCGGGGTCCCCGCCCCTCCACCAGCCCCCCTTGCCTTGAGCCATAAAAGGAGACTTGAGAGGGTTTCCAGGGCATTAACGTCTCATTCAGAAAGAAAAGAGTAAGACGGGAGCCCTGGCCAGCAATCTGCACACCCCAGTGCCCCAGGCTTGGTGTTCCCGCCTCACTTCAAGCAACTAAAGTGTCTCACAGCTTCCCCAGCCCCTCCTCCCACCTCAGGACCAGCCTCGGGCTTGAAGTCTGGTCCCAGCCCTGGCCCTGTCACTGGCTAGCTGAGTGACCTGCGGCACCCAACTCCACCTCTCTGAACCTCAGTCGCCTCAGGGGGATGGGTGGGGGGGCCGGTGGGGGGATTGGATGCCTGAGCTGATGTGGCAGGTGTAGGCTTGGGCACATCCTGCACACAGGGCCGCAGGGGTGCTGGGGTGGGGGGGCAAGGGAGGGGAAGGACCCCAGGAGCCGAGTGCAGCAGGCGGGGGGGGGGGGGGGGCGGGCGGGGGGCAGGCAGGGAAGCCAGTGCCCCAGACTGTCAGCAGCTCAGCCCACTCAGTCCACCCCGCCTCACCTTGTGGGACCAGTATGTTGGCCAGGATGGAGAGGCCAGCCATGATCTGGAAGCTGGCCAGGGTCGTGCGGTGGCCCAAGAAGCTGAACAAGAAAGTGGTGGTGGCCCGGCCCAGTAAGTCCACAGCTCCGAAGAGGACCTGGAGGAGGAAGATGTCACTCCCCAGGTTTTGCAGGTCGAGGACCAGCCCGTAGTAGGAGATCATTTGGGAGAAGCTGCAGGGCAAAGCCAGAAATTGGATCCCTGCCCCAGAGGAGAGGGCACACACCTGAGCTGTCCCCAGAGGGCCCAGGCCATCCTGAGCGGGTCACTACCGGACCCCGAAAAACCTGTCTGTCGGATGCCTGACACATCTCTCAAGAGTGGGGCTGGCCCAGGAGAGAAAGGCCAGGCTTCATTCATTCCGCCTCAGGCAGTCACCTCCCAGGCTCCCTGGCCACCAGCCAGTGGGGACACTTAAGTCCCTGGGCTGACGGGCTGTGTGGGTCAAGCTGAGCTTCAGGTCTGGCCCAGGCACTCTCTCGCTTTGTTTCCAGTCACTGCTAGAACCATGACTCTACTAGCCCTGAACGTGGGCGAGTCTCTGCCCTTTCCTGGGTGCCAGTTTCTTTATCTTGAAAGATGGGATTCAGAGTAGAAGGAGGTGGGCTGTGTTGTCCTTCTTTCAGGAGGGCAAGTCTTATTTTCCCAGCCTCTGGGAGTGCTGCCTCTCAGTTGGGGAGGACATCCCATGACACAGGCCAGAGGGACGGTTCAGAAGGGCCACCCCAGCTCCTTGGGCCCTCCGTGGGCTTGCAGGGGGCCTTGTTGTGGCAGTACCACCGGGACTGCTCCCCTGCCCCATCTGATTGTTCCCCTCCCCTCCCTTCCCCTCCCCTAGCCTCCCCATCCCCGTCCCCAGGCAGGGATCCCAAGAGCCCTCGCCAATGAACTTCCTGCTTACTGACCTCCACCCCAAGTCTGGAGGGGTAGGGGGTGGACATGGGACAGACCGCCCTGCCACAGACCGCCCAGGCTCCTGAGTAGGCGAAGCTGAACTTAACAGTAGCTGGATTTCCGCAGTTTGGAGATTGAATTTGGATCCAGCAGTGACTGCGGTGTGAAATTACCCCCTACCGCTTTTCAAATCGGTCCCCATCCCTGCTTCACGGACACTCCCCTTGGGCCGCACCTGAGCACTGCGCCCAGCAAGGCAGCTGACACCAGCTGACACCAGCTGCTGACTAAAGCTGCAGGCCCCCGTGGTTCCCGAAGTTTGTGGAAGCCCCGTGGGGGAGGGGCTCAGCTCTGGCTCCAAGTAGCTGACGCTGAGGCTCTAGGGCCGGTACCGAAGGGGTTAACGGCGGAAGCCTAGAAACCCACCAGGTTAGCCGCTTCCCAGCCTGTGATTTGAATAACAAAGGATGCGGAGCGGCCCCTGGGAGCACTGAGGAAGCCTTGAAGGTTTTGAAAGAATGGCCCCGGACAGTCCTGGCACCAGGCGCTACTTCTCATTTGTCAGAAAAAAAACTTAAGCCGGGGGGAAAAAAAAAATAAAAGCATTTGATCCATTCCCTAAGGTGTAGCAAATATTTGCCATTGGAACCCATATGTGGTTAAATATAGCATAAAATAAACGTTTTTCTAATCTTTAGTTTTATTTCAAGATAAGTCTCCATCAAACCTGACCCTCACTTCTCAGTGTGCTCTCTGCAAGTCACTGGAACTGAATTTGTTTTATTAAGGGGCCTTCTCCTGGTCCCAGGTGGCCGTGGGTGCCAAGACGGGGCCTGCTGGGGAGTCCATGCTCACTGCGGGGCCTGCTGGGTGGCAGCGGGCAAGGAGGTAGCTCAGGCACGGTTCAGATGCCTGTTCCGTCATCTTGGGCAAGTTACCTGCCCCACTGGGCCCTGCTGTCCCCTCTGTAAAGTGGGGGTGTAGATGAACTTGGCCTAAGTGGGCCAGTGGCCCTCTCCAGCCACTTCCGGTCCCCCATCTCTAGGGACATAGGCTCCGTGTCCAGCCTGGGCTTCAGCGTGCCCCTGTCCCTGCCCTCCAGCTGGCTTCCCCCATGAACCCCCCAGCCCCTCCCCAGTGCTGGCCGGGACTCCTGCCTCCTGGGGGAACTGCCTGTCCGGCCAGAAACGTGCTTCCTGAGGCCGTGCAGGAGCCACTCCTCACTCCCACCCCGGACACAGTAGAGGCCGCTTTTAGGCAACAGGCTTGGGCATTGGAAGCCCCAGTAAGGCAGAAGGGCCCACAGCGACCATCCTGCAAACAGGCCCACCAGGGACCCACCTCAAAACAGCCGTAAGCCCTCCCTGACCAATCGGACCAAAAAAGGAACATTCCACATGTTCCCCTACCTCCTCCCCCTCCCCTATAACTACAGCCCCCTCCCACTGTCTCCTGGCAGACAGTCTCTCTGCTCTCTTACAGTGAATTCGATAAACTTCTATGTCTTTTGTTCGGCCTTGGGTGAATTCTCCCATTGCCCTGGGCCCTGGGCACTGGCCACCGGCCTCCACTGATCCCATCCCGTCGGGCTGGGCCGCTTCCCTCCTCAGGCCTGGCTCTGGGAGGGATGAGCTGGGTGGCATACCTCACCAGGAACATGCTGCAGCTTCTCCAGCGGAGCACGGGCATGAGAAACAGGTCCAGCACCGACCTGCGGGCCTTCATAGAGGCCCCCTCCTCCTCCTCCTGCATGCTGGTCATGAGCACCTGCGGGGAGAGGCGGACACAGTGAGTGCGGGGCGGGGGGGGGGGGGGGGGGGCTGGGGCCCCGCCCCCCCCCCGCGCCAGGGAAGGGGGTCCAGGTGGGCAGAGTGATGCGAGGAGCCTGGCCTTGGCTTCTGGAAACTGGAGAGCCTTGGGGTGGGGGCGGGGATGGAGACAGAAAGAAAGATCTCTCTCTGGCCCCCTGACAGAGCTCTCTTCTGCCGACCTGGCCCCCCTACTCTGAGCCAGGGAGCCAGGCTTGTGTCCCAGCTCTCGGCAGTTCCTACACAAACCCGACCACCCCTCCTTGCCCCTCATGGCTGGCCTCAGGGTACGCCTCCTACCCCAGCCACACGGGCTCCCCACTGCACCCAAGTGCCATCCAGACTCTTCCTGCCCCTCTGGGCCCCGCCTGCCCCGTGCTCAGCTCAGTCTTGGTCGGCTCACCTCCTCCTGGAAGCCTTCCCTGATCCTCCCACCCCCAGGCTGTGTTTTGTTTCTTGCTGCACATCCTCCCACACCTACTTCCTTGAAATAATCACCTTCAGAGAAGCACATGCAGTTTCCCCCAAACACACCGAGAAGTCCTACGAGGTGAGCTTGCAATGCACGTGGGTGGAAGCCGCCCACAAGCAAGCTGGGGGTTGTCACAGCTGTTATCGGGTGGGTAGCGGTGAAGCTGGTGACAAGACATCAGTGGCTGTCCTCTCCCTGCCACGTCCCACACTCTGGGTCACAAACAGGGGCATCTCACCTCGACGGTCAGTGACTTTGTGGCTTCCTTGTGGCCGTTGATCCTGGCCACCTTTTTGAGCTCCTGGAGCGCTTGTTCCGGTTTGCCCACAATAATCAGCCATCGGGCAGACTCCGGCAGCCACCTGTTAAAGACGCAGGCGCTTGCCCGGGCCCCTGCGCTCTTCTCGTGTCCAGGGCCCTCCTCGTCAGGTCAGGAGGGGGACGTGGGCAGCTGCTCCCCCAGCAGCAGGGGGAGAGAGACGGCAACTGCTCTCCCCTCCGCACGGCTGGGGCCGGGATGCGAGACTGGCAGCCTCCCTCGGTACCGAGTAAAGCTGAGTCCCAACGCCTGGCCGCCCTCTTTCCCCCGCGCCACCCCATCCGGCTTCCCGGCTGCGGGGGGCTCGCGCATGGCCCGTGCACAGCTGCCTGAGCCTATGGTGATGCTGAGCCCATTTCTGTGACAGCTCACATCATGCTGAATTTCACACACACACTCACGCACGCACACATGCACGCACGCACACGCTAAACACATCCCCAGCCAGAACTGAGTGGTTTTATAAAAGTAGCCTGCTTCTTCCCAGCCTCGGGGCAGATAGCAGGGAGAGGCATCTCCTCGGTGAGAGGACTGGCATTTTCCCAGCCCGGAGGGGCTCAGCTCTGTTTGCGTCCTTCCGGAGGCCACCTGCCCTAGTGGTTCAAAGACCCAGCCTGCCTGGGTTCAAATCCTGCCTCTGGCACTTACCAGCTGTGTGGCCTGCACGAGTCACTGAACCTCTCTGGGCCTCAGTCCCTCCTCTGAAAATGGTGGTCATCCTATCATCTTCCTCGTTAGAAGAAGTGAATACACATCTGGGATGACCAACAGCACCTGGGACGCACCCAACCAGGGTGACTAGAGCAGCCTAATAAGTGTGATTATGGGATGTCTTCCTCCTCGCTTACTGATCCTGTTGTTATCGATAAAACTCCACGTAGTCAGTGGCTTTTGATCTGTTTTCTTTGCTGATGTGCCCCCAGGACCTGAAACCGCGTCTGGCATGGGGCAGTAAATACTTGAGAAGGAATGAATGAGTCCTTGCTACTCTCTATACCCCACAGTAGACTTAACGGGGCGCAGGTCCTCCCAACCCTGGTCATGGACACGAAAGAACTTACAGGGTCATGAATTTGGGTCTGGTCCCCTGTCCCTCACCCAACCACGTGTTTCCAGACCTCAGGGAGTGTTGCAGCACCCCAAATAATCGTGATGATGGTATCTTTTCATATCCAACGCCAGTCCTCACTGACTCAGGAGCCCATGGGTGGGGGGTGGGCAAGTGATGTGAAGGAAGGGGCTAGCAGGTGGGGGGCAGCTAGTGCCGAGGAGGGGAAGGCCCGAGAGCCAGCGGGACGGGTGGGAGCCTCAGACGTCTGGCTAAAACGCCCACCCCGGAACTCTGAACCCCCAAGATGTCTCTCCTGAGCAGGGGCCCCACACACATCATTGCCCTACGTGGCTCTCAGCGTCTCGGGATCCACGGCCGGCCAGGGTGGTGAGGGTGAGGGGCACCCTGGCCCCCAAAATCTCCCTCCTAGCAAGTGACGTCCTCCCCAAGAGCAAAGGCCCCACACTGTACCCACCAGGAGATCAGGAAGATGGCAAAGAAGGGCATCGACACGGCCACCTGGAGAGCCCGCCAGTCCCGCAGGGTGAAGGCCAAGGCCCCCAGGGTCATCTGGCCCAGGCTATAGGAGCATCCCAGCATTGTTATGGTGACGGCCCTCCTGCGGGTTGTGGTCCACTCCACCACTGAAAGGTGATGCATGCAGACAGGCAGGTAAGGGCTGAGCGGTGGCCTCGGGCCCCATCCCCCCCCCAACCGCCACCATGGCAGGCGCAGCCGAGGGAGGGACTCACTGAGCGTCACCGGGGTCATGATGATGCCGGCCACTCCAAAAGCGCTCAGGAACCGGAGGCCACAGTAGATGAGGAAATTGGAAGCAAAGACGGTGCTGGTGTTGGCCAAAGCCACCTGCAGGGAGCACCAGCTCAGCGCCGGCTTCCGCCCGAACCTGTGGGGGACGAGCACTGTGGGGCCTGGAGAGGGGCCCTGGGGACTTGCGCCTGGAGGCAGGGGCTCCAGGGGAAAGGAGGGCTCGAGGGGGTGCGGCACCTGCTGGGACACCTGAGGGCAGGCAGCACCGTACGCCACCCCCCGGATCTCCCAGGAGCACGCTCCAAGTGTGCTTCTTATAAAAAGGGCAGACGCCTCGATCTCAGGGCCAGCGGCACCGCAGGGTCAAGAAGGGGCTTTGGTTGGGGCGCCTGGGTGGCTCAGTCGGTTAAGCGTCTGCCTTCAGCTCAGGTCATGATCCCGGGGTCCTGGGACTGAGCCCCGCATCGGGCTCCCTGCTCAGCGGGGAGCTTGCTTCTCCCTCTCCCTCTGCCTCTCTCCCTGGCTTGTGCTCTCTCACTCGCTCTCTCTCAAATAAATAAAATCTTAAAAGAAAAAGAATGGGCTATGGTTGAATCACTGTATTGTACACCTGAAATTCATATTACAATGCATGTTAACTAACTGGAATTTAAATAAAAACTGAACAAAGATGGGCTTTGGCATCAGAAGCCTGGGTTTGAGCCCAGCTCTGTCCTGCCTGGGTGACCCTGGGCACAGGACTCAAAGTCTCTGAGCCACCGTTCCCCGTCTGTGCAATGGGGGTGTGCATGATGACAGCCTCAGAGTTGTGAAAACCATGATGCAGAGCAAGGGGGCGGCGCGGCCGGGAGGCTGAGCGCACGTGGCCTTGGGCAAACCGGCCAGCTCCCTGCCGGTCTGCGCACTGGGACTGGAGCTCCCGGGAGACAACCGGTGTCGGGCCCTCAGCGGTCCACCTGCACACCCACCGTGCCGCCACGGCCCCGAGGCTGGCTTAGCCCAAACCATGGCCCGCATTTAGCTAAAGCGTGCATTGGTCCAATGGGAGAGATGTGGGCGACGCTTGGCCTGCCTGTCTGAGCAGTGCCCAGGAACAAGGACATTTGGCCCAGACCCAGGGTGAGGTCTGGACGCTGATACCAGACCCTGATGCCAGGCTCCCCGGGTAAGCTGCGGACCGACGGCGATTTGGCTCCCGGTGTGGACGGCCCCTGGGGAGTGAGCCAGAGCCGCACGGCAGCTGTCCTTGGAAAGTGCCACCTGGACCACGTCCTTCCCCGCTGCTCGGGGCCCCCCACCACGCTCAGGATTAAATAAGGCCCACAGATGACGAAGGTAGCAGAACCACAGCACGAGGAGCCCGCCCCGTGTCAGGCCCTGGCCCGAGCTCTGTCTGTGGTTAACCCACAACAACCCCATGGATAGAGCCAGGTCCCCACGTACAGGAAGAAATGGAGGCACAGAGAAGCAACATACCCGCCTTCTAGGGGATGAGGGAAAGGGAGGTGGGGATGGGAACCCTGAGCCCTCACGGTCAGGAGAAAGTCGGGAAGCCGTTCGTGCATTCACTAAATAATGACTGAGTGCGTGCTGCGTGCTGGAGGCTGGGGACGCCACGCCCCTGCCTTCTTGGAGCTACGTCCCGTGGGGACGCACGCAGCAGGTGAGCAAGGAGTGAGCGACCGAGTACTGTCAGAGTAGGTGCAGTGAGGAAAGAAAGAAGGCGTGGCCAGGACGAGGCCGCCTGGGGTTGAGGCCTGCGTGCTGGGCACAAAGAGGCCACAGGGAGAACCTTCGGAGCGAGGCTCGGCCACCGGCCACCTCGGAGCTCTGCAGCCGGGATGCGGGTGCCCCAGGAGGGGCCGGCATGGCTGTGGGAGAGAAGCCAAGTGCCAAGCAGGGGTGGAGGGGGACGGGGTGGGGGGCAGGAACTGTCCTCAGTGTGGTGGGCCTGGAGGACTTCAGGCTGGCATCAACCAGATCCACCTATAGGTTTTGGAAGTCACGCGGAATGGGGCAAGAGACCCTCGAGGGGGCCAGGGCCTGCCCGGGCAAGAGAGGCAGGTGGCTTGGGCAAGGGGACGGAATGGAGGAGAGGGGCGTGGGGCCGGATCTAGGGGTGAGGGTGGGAGAACAGGGCTGGCTCCAGGGTTGGGTGTGTGCCATGGGCCGGGGGGGCCGTTTTCCCGGATGGAGTCTGGTGCGGAGGGGCTGGGCTGGCGCTGGAGGGTCAGGAGTCCAGCGTTGGCCGCGGCAAATGAGAGGCAAATGCTCCTCCACGTGCGAGCTCCAAGCAGGCAGCTGGCTCTACCAGCCGAGTGGGCGTAACGCAGGCGTCACTGGCGCCCGGTGGTAGGGCCTCGAGCAGCGGGGGTGGGCAGCCGGCCCAGAGAAGGGACAGGGCTGGGGGCGGGGCACCGCCTCACAAGGCGGAGCAGGAGACGGAAGGGGAGGGGCCAGAGGAGGGGGAGGAGGATTTCGACTTCACAGTGTGCCGCGTACTTGGAGTTAGAAGAAAGAGGGGTGGGGGGCGCCTGGGAGGATCTGTCGGTTAAGCGGTTAAAGCAGTTAAGCGTCTGCCTTCGGCTCAGGTCAGGATCCCGGGGTCTTGGGATCGAGCCCCACATCGGGCTCCCTGCTCGGTGGGGAGCCTGCTTCTCCCTCTGCCTCTGCCCCACCCCCCCATGCTCATTTGCATGCTCTCTCTCTCTCTCTCTCTGAAATAAATAAATAAACAAACAAATAAATAAAATCTTTTTTAAAAAATGAAGAAGACGACGATGACGACGAAGAAGAAAGAGGGGTCTATTTCTCCGCAGAAGACTATGGGCTCCCTGAGGGCAGGGGCTGGACAGCGCCTCGCACACAGGTGCTCTGGACGGTTGGTGTCACCAAAGGAGAGAGCGCGGTGTTTGAGGGGATCTCGCACAGAGTGGCTTAAGCTGGTGTGGGCTTCTAGGCCGTTACTGCTCCCTGGGGACATTCATGGGCCATTTCTGTACTTCTGTCCCCATGGCGCTCGTTCTGTCGAGGAGGAGTCGAGGGGGAGAGGAGATACTCACCGGTCAGAGAGGAGGCCCCAGGAGATGGACCCCAGCAGGACGCCGGCCATGTAGATGGACTGGCCCAGGGGCTTCAGGCCCTGGTAGTCACACACTAGGTCCCACTGGAAGAGAGGGCGGGCACGGTGGCTGGGCTCAGGGGATGCGGACCCTGGTCAGCCTGGGTCCTGGGGGGTCCCTCAGGCCAGGCGACAGAGGTGGAAGGGGTGTGCTGGGCTGGGGCGGGGGGGGGGGTTCAGCTCTGTCCTCCCAGCTAGCTGCGTGGCACACATGGGACTCGGCCACTCCGAGTGGACGGAGGTGGGCAGCGGAGCGTGGGGACTGAACCACAGGCTCGTGTTCTAACTCTGTGGATCGCTCGCTGTGGGTGAGCCCAGGGGTGGTTCCTGTACCTGCTGAGCCCGGTTTCTCACCCAGAAGGGGGGCCCTGCAGCTGCTTCCCTCACAGGGCTGCCGGGATGAGCAGAGAGTGCTGAGCACGTGCCACCATAATTTTTGAGTGCCTCCTGCCCGGGTCTGGGCATCCATGACCTGAACACCCCCCACCAGGCAGCCCTCCACCAAGACCTGACAGCTTCGTTCCATTTCCGCCTCTCTCGCCAGGCCCACGGAAGCAGGAGCCCCCTGTCCCCACAAGGCAAAATGATAACTGGAAAATGCAAAGCAGATCACCTCACTTCCTTGCCCCAAAGCCTCCAGTGACTTTCTTTTGCACTTGAAGAAAGTGCACCTCACCCACCTTCTTTGCATTGTGCCGGCCCCCGACCCCTTGTGCCCAGACACCCTAGGCCTCCTTCTGCTCCTTCAACACCCCAGACCTGGACTTCTGTTCCCACTGGGCTCTCTCCGCACCTTCACGTGACCTTGTCTCCTAATCCAGGTCTCACCTCCAGAGAGGCCTTCCCCACCTGCCTCTCCTCCTTGCTCACAGGACCTGCTTTTCTCTTTCGTAGCAGCAGGACAGGATGTGATGGAGACCCATCTTCCGGCTCCTGGCGGTCTGGGCTGAGCCGGGCGCTGGAGTGTTGGAGCCGTGGGTCCTGGGCAACTTATTTCCCTCACTGTGCTTCTGTTTTGTTCCTTACCAGATGCAGACAACAACAAGACCCCCCCTCGTGAGATCGGAGTGAGATTATGGGGAAAGCCTCCGGAACGTGGTGCCTGCCACTCTCCTGTTGGGGCGGGGTTAAATGTTGACCCATTCTGGAGCTGCCAGCGGAACAGGAGCTCCTCAAAGGCTCCCTTGCTTATCCTGGGACCCCGGCCTCAGATCAGGGTCTGGGCCTTCATAAGCAGTGAGTAAATATGTGTTGAGGGAGTAGCATCTCATTCAGTAGCGCCGGTGGAAACGGTGCGATCCTTCCAGGCATGGGCGGGTGGCCATCACTGGGAGGCCAGGTAAGAGAGCCGGGGGTTGGCAGGAGGCCCTTACCTTGGCCACGATGGTGGAGGTGAAGGTGCTGCGGTCGTAGACCCAGCCGTCCATGCATGGCTCTGTGGCAGCCTCGCTCCAGTTGGTGGCCGTGGCGTTGGGGTCCAGGAGCTGCCACTGTGGTTGGCGGAAGCGGCGACACTGGTGGGGCTCATGGTTGGGGCCCGGGGGGATGGAGACGGTCAGGAGGTCCTTGGGGCCCAGAGCCCCGGGGACACTGGCCTGGGCAGTGCTGTTGTCCAGGAGGGGTACCCAGCATCGGTGGCTGGGCACGGCGGCCGAGAAGTTCTCCATCAGCAGTTGGGAGGGCACCAACATGGAGGGAAGGAGGAGAGTGAAGACCTGCAGGGCCTGGAAGAGGCCCACTCCCCCTGCTCGCTCCAGGAGCTCGGCGAATGCCATGGACAGAGCCGTGGGCGGCCAGGGCGGCCTTCCCAAAGGTCAGGGAGCCCGCGAGTGTCCGGCTGCTGAACCACTAGCAAGTGCCGGAACCCTGGGCCATCGGACCTTCTGCCCTCGCTAGCCTGCAGCTGGGTTGGGAGTGCGGGCTAGCAACTGGTCGAGTCAGTCCTGAGATGCCCCAGGTGCTTTGAAGAAACTCCTCCTTACCCTGTTTCTGGGAATGACGCTTGGGTGCCCCACCCCTCTGGAGAGGGGATATCAGGGACAAAGCTCACTGTGCCCAGGCTGCCTGGGGCTTCCGAGGCGCCCTGGTTCTCCACCACCAAGAGTAAAAATCAAGCAGGTGTGAAAAACAAATAAGATGCACTAAGCTGTGATGTTACTGAGCTCCAGTTGTGGGGGGAAGTGACACCCGGCCGTGGCCTTGGTTAAAGTTCAATCTCAGCGTGGGCTCCTGGGCAGGAAAGTCAGGTCTAGCTACTGAGGGAGGCTTGGGCAGCTCTCTGCAGGGGGCCTGCTCACATTCCTAAACCGAACTTTCAGATCCCTCTACTCGTGGCCCTTTAAATCAGGAAACTGTTGGCCTGAGCTTCAGCCGTACTGGGCAGAGATTCAGGCCATTTTGCTACAGCACAGTGGTGGGGACTGGGTGGGGGACTGGGCAGGACCCTCCCTAGCTGGCCCCGAGGCTGCAGGGAAGCGGGTGGGCTCCCAGCGTGGAGGGAGCTGGCCGGAGGGCCCAGGGCTGTGCTCATTCCCTCCTTACTGCGCGCCTCCCGCCAGGCGGCACGGGAGACCAGCTTGCAGACTCGCTATTTTGGGAAGCTTCTATTTCCAGGTTCCAGGTTGCCTTTATTGGACTGGAAGCTCCCCCAGGGTGGAAAGCATGGCTGTGATGCCCTCACATCCATTCGATGCCCCTCGTGGGCCTGGAGCCGAGCAGGTGTGCAGACTGGGAAAGTGAGTGAAGTCATAGCTCCCTGACCCAGGGTCTAACTCCAGCCCAGCTTGGCGTGAGGAGGTGCGAAGGCGGCCCCCTCCCCAGCACTCCGCCTCGGCTGAACCTCTTAGGAGCAGCTGCTGCTGACACTGCGGGCTTGTGGTGTGTTGGGCTCTGTGCTGACCATGCGGTCCGTACCCTCTCCTTTGCTCCTCATAGCAGCCCTTGTGCAAGAGAGTTGGTGCTAATTCCTCCAGACAAGGAAACCGAGGCTCAGAGAGGGCAGGCAGCTTGCCCCAGGTCACACAGCAGAGTGTGGATTAGAACCAGACACGGAAGCCCGAGCTCTCTCCAGGGCCTCTGGCCAGCTGCCATGTGGCCTCTGGCCTGTCATGTGCCAAATCCCAGCCGAAAGGCTAGATTTCGGGCTTGGGGTCAGACTTAGGGCCAGCCAGGGAGCCGGAAGTCATCTCTCCCAGGCTAGGAGAGGAATGGGCTGAGTCAGTTCCGGACAGAAGTCTGACGAGTGCTAGAAGTGTGGATGAGGTGTGGGTAGGCGTCTGGACCCTGAACTTCCCAGAGCGCTTGGAGAATCCGGCCACTGTGGCACCCAGCCGGGGGGCCGAGGAGCGGGGGCTCTGGGCCTGGATTTCAAAACCAGGGCTGTTGCCATACTCGGCCTCTCTGGGCAAGAACTCATTATGAATTTTATTTTGTTTTTTAAGATTTTATTTATTTATTTATTTATTTATTTATTTATTTATTTATGAGAGAGAAGCAGACTCCCTACTGAGTGGGGAGCCCCATACGGGACTCGATCCCAGGACCCGGACATCGTGACGCTTAACCCACTTAGCCACCCAGGCGCCCCTCCTTAGGAATTTTAAAACAGTGAGTAGAGAGAAGTGGAGAGAGAACCAACCCAAATCAGAGCAGGAGGCCATGAGCGAGGGGCTGACTGGGCAGAGTCCTAGTCCAGAAGCCCGAAGGCTGAATGTCACACAGAAGAACTGGGCTTTATGCCATGTCTGTGCACATAGCATCCTCACAGGGGGAGGCCTGGCCTCCGGGCGCAGGGACTTTAAGACCTCCCATTTCCGGCCCCTGATTTCTGGCCCATGCGAGGCCGTGCTGCCATGTTGGTGGCAACCTGGTTCAAACCCGAGCTTGGGTCAGAAACCCCAGGAGTGCTGGCAGGTCCTGCCACAAGGGAAGGCCCCAGAATTTGCATTTAAAAATAAGCCCCCAGGTGATTCTGGTGCGCTGGGACCCAGCCTCACTTAGAAAATTGTGGGGCTCAAGGGAGCTGCTGAAATCCATGGCACTGCTTGCGAATTCTTGTCTCTATTTCCTTTCTCCATATGCATAAAAAATGTTCTCTTCTCCCCTGCCTTTGCTTGTCATGGACGCCCCTAGGCTTTGCTTACAGCAGAAGGTCAAACCTCCCAGATTTGCCAGAAGGCTCCCGGAATCTCCAACTGACTGTCTGCTCCCAGGCCAAGGAATTTTTAATTTGGGTTTTTCGGTTTTTCTGGGGTTGCTTGGTGCAGGGCTTGGTGCAGCTGCGCCGCCACCTGCTGGTCATACCCGGGACTACAGTATTCCCAGCCCCTTGCGCATCCCCGGCGCCCCCCGTGGCCCAAAGGTTCACAGGTGGAGGGGGCCAGGGGTGCAGGGCAGGGATGCAGGCAGCCTCAGATTATAGCTGCCAAGCCTCCAAAGTGTTTCATTAAATTAATTAGTCTGACTTTTGCATTTATTTTCTTATGAGTGAGGTTGAGCAACTTCTAATGTATTTAAGGTGTATTTGCATTTCTTTTTTTTTTTTTTTTCAGAGATTTTATTTATTTGACAGAGAGAGACACAGCGAGAGAGGGAACACAAGCAGGGGGAGTGGGAGAGGGAGAAGCAGGCTTCCCGCTGAGCAGGGAGCCCAATGCGGGGCTCGATCCCAGGACCCTGGGATCATGACCTGAGCCGAAGGCAGATGCTTAACGACTGAGCCATCCAGGCGCCCCTGCATTTCTTTTTCTGTGAACTGCTTCTTCACATCCTTTATCAATTTTTTGATTGCAGTTTGTGGTTTCTGTACCAATTTCTATAAGCCTTTAGATAGTAGGAAGATTGGCTCTTGGCCTGTGGTGAAAGTTGCCAGTATTTTTTCCAGTCTGTCTTTTGACTTTGTTATTGTGCTATCGTTATTCATTTTTTTTTGTAAAAATTTTTTTTTTGTCATCAAATTTTCAATCTTTTCTTATTTGACTTTTGGATTTTGCATCATTATTAAAATGACCTCTCTATTCTGTGGTGATAAAGGAATTCTTCCATGGTTTTCTTTAAAAAAGATTTTATTTATGGGGCACCTGGGTGGTGCAGTCAGTTAAGCATCTGACTCTGGGTTTTGGTTTGGGTCATGATCTTAGGGTCATGAGATCGAGCCCCATGTCAGGCTCATGCTCAGCGTGGAGTCTGCTTAAGACTCTGTCTCCTGGGGTGCCCAGGTGGCTTAGTCAGTTAAGCATCTGCCTTTGGCTCAGGTCATGGTCCCAGGATCCTGGGATTGAGCCCCACATCAGGCTCCCTGCTCAGCGAGGAGTCTGCTTCTGCCTCTCCCCCTGGCTCATGCTCTCTCTCTCTCTCTGTCAAATAAATAAATAAAATATTTTAAAAAAAGAAAGACTCTCTCTCCCTCTACTCCTCCCCCCTCAAATAAATATTTTTAAAAATATTTTATTTTTTTAAAGTAATCTCTCCACCCAACGTAGGGCTTGAACTCACAACCCTGAGATCAAGAGTCACATGCTCCACTTATGGAGCCAGCCAGGTGCCCCTCAGCAACCATTCTTGATTTAAAAAGACAGACCATGAGGCACCTGGCTAGCTCAGTTGGCAGAGCGTGCGACTCTTGATCTCAGTGGTTGTGAGTTTGAGTCCCACGTTGGGTGGAGAGATTATTTAAATAAATAAAACTTAAAAAAATAAAGTATTTTTAAAAAATGGTTGTTGAGTCTATCACATGCCTTTTCAACACCTATGAAGTTCACGGTATGACTTTTCTTATTAAACCCACGAATATGATAAATTACATTCATGAATTTCCTGAATTATATTAATGAATTTTCCAAAATATGCTGAACCACCCTTTCATTCCAGGAGGGAATATGCTGAGACAAGTTGTGTTATTCCTTTAACGCGCTGCTGGATTCTGCTTGTTAATGTTTTCTTTAGTTTTTCACGAATCTTCACATGTGACGCTGGGCTGTGATTTTTTACCCCACCCCCAGCCTCCCTCTTTCCTTCCTTCCTTCCTTTCAGGTTTTGATATTGATGTTATACTCACTTGATTGAAAATAATGTGGCTGTGTTTTCTTGCGCCCTGCCTCAGTTTACATAAGGGAGGGCTTTTGTTCCTTCCTCTGCCCGCTTGAATCGTTGTTCCATAAACCTCTATGGGTTTTCTGTCTTGGTTTTTAAAAAGATTTTATTTATTTATTTGAGAGAGAGAGAGCATGAGTTGGGGGGAGGGACAGAGAGAGAGAGAGAAGCAGACTCCCCGCTGAGCAGGGAGCCCAGCGTGGGGCTCAATCCTAGGACCCTGAGATCATGACTTGTGCCGAAGGCAGACACTTAACCGACTGAGCCACCCAGGCGCCCCTAAACCGCTATGGTTTAACAAGGTCTTGGGAGGCTCTTGGAGGGGGAGGGGAGATGGTGGAAGAGGGTGTGGGCTGAGCTTGCGCTTTCTGGGAGGCACGATTTTGATCAGACCGTCTCATACCTGCGCTTTATTTCCTCAAGTGGGTCCGGGCTGCCGAGTGCTCGAGTGTGAGGGTCTGTCTCGTTCTCCAGTGCACCCTCCTCCCCGGGCACCCGTCCCAGCTCTGACCCAACGCAAGAACTGGAAGGCCTGGAAAGTCTGTTGGAATCCCATTGCAACCCTTGGCCTTGTCCACTGGCCCTTCCCAAAGTGGGAGGCCTGATGTCTACACCCTAATCTCCAGATCCTGTGAAGGTGATTTTATCTGGACCAAAGGTCTATTGATGAGAACATCCTGGGTTATCCGGGTGGGTCCTAAATCCAATGAATGACAAGTGTCCTTATAAGAGGCACATGGAGGAGATGCCCAAGGAGAAAAGGAGGTCATACAAGGACAAAGGCAGGGATTGAAGTTTTGCTGCCACAGCCAAGGAACGCCGGGAGGTACCAGAAACTGGAAGATTATCCCCTAGAGTCTTTGGAGGGAGCATGGCTCTGCAGACAGAAACCTTGATTTTGGACTTCGGCCTTCAGAACCGTGAACAAAATAAACATCTGCTGCAGTCTGTGGTACTTTGTTCCAGCAGCCCTAGGAGACTCATACACATGTTTCAGCATTCCATTTAGTTCTTGACATTGTTTTCTAGCAATTTCCCTCCACCTACCCAGTCTCAGATCCTCAAGGCAGTGGGAGAATTTGTCATCACTTTGGCTCCCCAAACACATACTAAATGCCTACCAGGGTTCGGGCCCCAAGCTGGGCCCTGGGGACCCAACATGAGTCAGCAAGGAAGCACACCCAGGGGGAGACCAATGTAAAAAAATTGTCACAACACGGTCTGATCACGCTATGTCAGCTGGACCCGACACGCAGCGGGACAAAGCAGAAGACATTAACGGTATGGGAGCCTCACCGAAGGACTGAAAGGGTGCAGGTCTGAGGGCTGGGCAGGGGAGGTGAGATGAGTGTTCTGGAAATGGGCAAAGTTCCTGAGCCTGGGAAGGAGGGGTGGAGAAGAGGAGCTGGCCCCAGGAGGACTTGGAAGACCGCAGCAGGACTGAGGCCTGGGGGCGCCCCTCGGGCCATGAGCAGCATCTCCAGCAAGCGGGGAACACAGCAAGCTTTTCAGCTTTGAAAGATCTTCTTGGCCACAGTGTGGGGATGGAGTCGGACGAGGTGGGGCTAGAAGGAAGAAAACCAGTAAGATGCTCTTGCCAGGCGAAGGACCGGGCCTGAGCTGCGGATGCTGAGGACGGCGTAGATCCAATAAATGTGAGCAGGTGAGTTGACGTGACCCACCCACAGAATGACACGCCGGGCCTGGCAAAGTCTCTCCAGAATAAAAATCTTAATGTACAACCCTTCTGAAGATCCTGATGGCACGTACAGTGTGTCAGAATCTTGAAGTGTCTCTTTCCCGTAACAGGGCAGCGTCCTGGCCTCTGGCCCCCTACAGAGCAAGCTGGTCTCTGTCACAGGCTGGATTAACCTTTAAGCCTATTAACCAGGGGTCAGCAGCCCTCCCCACACACATCTTCTGTCTCGAAAGCCCTCGAAGCTTCGTGGATGGGGAGGGGTTTCCCAGCTTGCTTCTGAGGATGGCTGCACCTGACCCGGTCCTGGGCCTCTGCAACCGCCAGGGGGCCTTTACCTTGACCCGGAACGAACCTGTGGGAGCCAAGCATCAGGGCAATGGCCGTGACGCTGCTGAGTCATTTGCCCTGAGAAAATCAAGGGTTCCGGGCAGCCCCCATGTGTACTCACTCCACACTCAGGTCTCTGTACTCACCGGGACATTACTGCAAACCCGGAAACCTGAGGACCTCCTCTGACCGAGCCCCACCCCCTGGAACAAAGCCCCGCAGTTCTGAAGAGGGGTCTCCCCTACCCCAGCTCCGAAGCTGATGGGCGCTGTCCCACCCAGGCAAACCCACCCCCCAGCGCTTTCTCTCTGCGGTGGCACAAAAGGCCAGTGACATGCTGGGCGGTAGGGACCTACAGCCTGGCTGGCCCACCAACAAGGCTCAGGTCTGCCGTTGGGCGTCGGGGCGGGCAGCACCTCCATCAGAACCCCAGTGGGGTTCCCAGGGGTGCCCACATCACCCTCAGGACAGAAGCAAGGGTATAGCAGGAAACCGTGGCTTCCCTCTTCTCTCGCTACTCAAAGTGTGGCCCGTGGACCAAGAGCATCAGCGGCATCCAGGAGCTTGGAGAAATGCGGAATCTCAGGCCCCACTCCAGACCTCCTGAGTCAGAATCTGCATTCACTAAGATCCCCCAGGAATTTGTATGCCCGTCCAGGGTCAACAGGAACTGGCCTAGACCGTTCTCCTCCATAGCCACTACTCTCCCACCCCTCCCACTTCCTCAGAGAGGGTCTCCAAAGAGGGGCTTGGTTGTTATTGACACCACCTCCTCACCAAAATATAAGCTCCTTACAGATGGGAAACTTGCCTCCTCCTCCACCTCCCCAGCACCCAGGCCCTGCTTGCACATAGGAGACACCTGCTCGGTGTTTGCTGAAAGAAGAGGGACAGTGTGTCAGAAGGCACGATCACGGAGTGCCCTGTCATGTCGACTTCCGTCCTCTGCCGCATCAGGCAGTGGTGCAAGGAGCTGGATGACACGGGAGGGTGATGGATGGCATGCATGTCCCTGCCAGGGCCGAGCTGGAATGTGCTCTTTGCCCAGAGAGCCATAGAAACAGATGCCTGGGGACATGTTCCTCACTGCCCCCCTCTCCCACCCTCCCCAACATGCACCCCCTCCACCTGGCAGCAGGTAGGTCCCAAATCAGCTCTTCATCGACCTCAACTCAGCTACAGCTGCAGCCCGCTCAGCCGCTTCTTCCCCAGCTAAGGAGCCTGACTTAAGGAACCTGCCCGGTGGCATCACTCGGGGCAAGAAGGTGGGCGTGAGGTTCCAGATGGCCGGCAGGGCACTCGTTTCTCTCGCCCCCTCCCCAAATCCAAGTGGATCGAGAAGCTAAGAAATGGCAAATTAGGAAAGGAATATGTATAAGATATAAAGGGCACGGGACAGATGGGCAAGGAAAGCCATAGACTGAGACCTGGCGGAATGTCTAAACCGCAAGAACGGGAATGAGTTTCTACACCGAGACCCCACCATGACTCTTGCGACACATAGGATACACTGGCCTTCGTTCGTCCGTCCCTCCATCATTTCGAGCACCATCTTCAGTAAGGACCTGGGTCTTACGCCGGTGACTGTGGGCGTAAAGGTGAATAGAGCAGATGCTCAGACAAGAAGGAGACGGTCAGCCAGGGTGGAGAGCCTGGCACCAAAGTCAAGGGCATGGGGCTCTGGAGCCCGACTGCCCCGGCTTGCTTCTGGCTCTACCTCTTACCAGCTCAGTGACTTCACCTCTCTGTGCCTCAGTTTCTGTCTCTGTAAAATGGGAATTATAATAGTAGTTCCTGTCTCATGGGTCGTTTTGAGGCTCAGTAGAGCGTCTAGACCACGACTTGCACATAGTAAAAGTAAGCACCTGCAAGTATTTGATGCCGATGTAAAGGCAGTGATAAATGCTAAAGATCAGGGATACGGGAGCATCAGGGAGGTGCCTGACCCTGCTTGTGGAGCTGGGGGGTCCTGCAGGCACGTGGGAGACCCCCCGCTGCAGCCCCACCCCCCGCCCTGGGCTGGGTGCAGTCCCACTGGAAGGTTTCAGACCCAGGGTCACTGAAGCAAGGACCAGGCCTCCTCCCTAGGACCCAGCGGTGCAGTCCACCCAGCACATGAAAGCACATCAGGCTGGCTGCCCAGGGCCCTGGGCTGTCACACACTGTCTGGGTGAGGCTGACAAGGACTGTGGTGTCACCAGCGCCTGAGGAAGTGGCCCTGGCAGCCTGCATGTTTCACATTTCATTAGGGATCATTGCTCATCAACAACCTGATTTCCTTTCGGCACATCACACTTCCTCAGCCCCAAGGCCAAGGGCCAAGGCCAGTTTGTGGGCAGGGAGGGCCCTGAGGGATGAAGGGCATCGGGCATGGGGCTGTGTATTCGCTTGGAAGGCAGGAGGAAGGTGGCCCGTGAGCGGGGCTGCTGCTCAGACTTTGGGTGGAAACAGGAAGAGAGGCAGGACCTCCACGGTACAGGCAGCCAGGAGAAGGGGCTTTAGGCCAAGGGCCCATGAGTGCAAAAGACAGATGTGCCTCCCCAGGGCCTGGGCATGCGTTCAGGGGACCTTCAGCCCAGACTTTGAGGCCCTGGGCTAGTAGAGGGACGGGGAGATCCCAAGGCGCATGGGATGATCTGAGGCCACGCTGTCAGCTCCCCGCGCTGGCCTCGGGTCACTGACCACAGCCCTCCAGGGCTCTCTGTGGGTGAGGGGCCTCCTGCTACTTGCACAGCTTGGCAGACCCCCATCTGGAGCTGGGGGGAAGAGCTAGAGCCTGTCAGAGACCGAGGACAGGCTATCCCAGCCCCCCCGGGACTCCAGCACTTCTGGGCTTTCTCTAAGCTTTCCCTCTCTCTGGTTTTGTCACCACAACCTCACTCCTATTTCTCCCCAAGGACCCCACTCACTGTTCCCCATGTCCTGGGTGGTGTCTGGCAGCAGAAAACATTCCAAGAAGGAGAAGAGCACCCCCCTCCCCCCCCCCCCCCCCGCCAGCTGGCAAGGCTGGGAAGGACGTGATAGATAATGTGAGGGCGGGAGGCCACGTGTCCTCCTGTGACCCTTCAGGAGCCGGGCGGGGCTGCTCCCCAGGCCCCTGGAGGGGAGCCCAGGAGTGCCCGGCTCCCGCTTCAGTGGCAGTTCTCCCCGAACTCCGCCCTGGATGGAGAATGATTGTCACTCAGCGCTGCCGGCTTTCCCGTCTCGGGGGACGAGGCGGAAGCACCCAAGAACTCTGCCCCTCCCCCAGTCCCCAAAACACGGGCGCCCCACTCGATGCCGCAGCCCCCCTGTGTACCTCAAGAGTCTTGAGGCTTTTCTGCAGAACACCCTCTGCCCGGAGACGCATTTGACAAATCTACATGGGGACAAAATGGCAGTGTGGCTACGGAGCTGCTGAGCATCCCCGCTGGGAAGCCGGCACCTCGGTGGGAGCTCACGGCATACACTCTGGAACCAGCCAGCCTGGGTCCACACCTAGGCTTGACCCCTGGGCAGTTAGCTCGCCTCACCGTGCCTCAGTTGCCTCCCCTATAAATGAGTCCAACAGCACTGATCTCCTGGTTCGTGAGGCTGAAATGGGGTAATATTAGCAAAGCAGTCAGCCCCACCCCCAGAAAGTGCCATGCACTTGTTTAATACAGAAATCCTTGTTTCTGGCTTCCAAAACCCCCTGGGCCCAGGTCCAAGGCAAGAGAAGCCCAAGAAGACATAACACGAGCAGCTCCTGACCCAGAAGGCGACAATCATCTTGCCTCAGAGCTGCCATTTCCAAACTTCAGTCATTGACACGTCTCTCTGGCTCCTGTCACATCTTCTGTTTACTTGTATTGTTATTTAATTCATGCTTTTTTCTCAGTCAACCGACTTCTAAATAATGTAGCTTCTGCAGAATGTCAACTCGCATAACTGGAGAATCAGCATCATTTGTCACCAATAGAGGAAACTGTAAAAACACATCCTGTGAAAACCGAACGTTGTGATGTTCTGGCTGGATCTCCGGCTGCCAAGGGCTCTGAGTCCCGCCGGCTATCTCTTTTGCTTTTAAGAAGAAGGTATCAGCAAGGATAGGAAGATTCTCCCACTTCAGCCAATTGGGGGAGGGGGGCGGGGGCAGCAGTGCTGAAAGACCATAGGCCCCGGGAATAAACTTCTTACTCCCCACCGGGACACCACCTGCCCCTGGAATGGGCCCCGCCCCACCTGGGCCGTTGCTCCCATCTTGGGGGGCTCAGCCTGGCAGTAGAAGAGTGAGGGTTTATTGCTGCTCCTTGCGGCCCTGCGGCGGCGCTGCTGGGGGCAGGGGATACACAGGGTGTGGACCCAGAGGTGGGGCCGGAGGGCTGGGCAGCTGCAGGTCAGGGCTTGGCGTGTCAAACTTGAGGCACTTGGCGGTGGCAGGCCCGGCCTTCTGCTGCCTCTGGGCAGGGGGTGCACCTGTGCTGGGGGTCTCTGTGGAGGACCTGGTGAAACAGCCGCACCCCCCCACCCCACGGGGCACCCCAGGATATGACGTCACAGAGCAGCTCCGCTAGGCTCTGTCACCTGGGGGCCCAGGCCCCTCTGCCTCTGGAGACTCCTCCCCACTCCCAGGACCTGTCAAGCTGGCTGCACCCCTTGGCACCCCAAGCAGTCCTTCCCCATCAAGCAGGACCAACGGATGTGAACCACTACCCATTAGCCAGCTCGAGGAGGAGGGAGGGACTGAGCCCCGAAAGCAGCGATGGCGCCTCGCCCGCCCAGCACACTCACCTGGGCACCCAAGTGACAAAGAGCATGCTGGTTCCACGCAGGCGCAGTTCCCGCGGAGGCACGACCCGCGGCCGGTTTACCCTCATGTGCACTGCGTGGAACAGCGCCGGGAGCAGAACACATTGCAGGGCCCGGCGGGCCGGCTGGCAGGAGGACTCTGAAGGACAAATCAGGGAGCAGGTGCAGAGGCGGAATCTGGCAGGTGTGGGGACAGCCTCCGGCACCTCAGCGCCACAGACTGCCCAGAAAGGAGGAGCAGGGCACAGGGCAAACCCAGGGCTCTGTGGCTTGTGAGAGCTGAACGGACACGGAGCGAGGCCAGACCACGTGTAAATACGGAACTCTGAGCAAGCAGCTGCAAACCAGCCGGGGAAGCCAAACCACAACCGACCCCGAACTGCCAGGCCTTGGTCTGTAACTACCAGCTTCCCTAATTTTTGTCCCCACTTCCAACTTGGGAACAAACAAAAGAGCCAAAGTTGCTCTTCTGAGCAATCCCACAGGCTGCCCACCCCCACTTCTAATTAGCCCACCTCCAGCTTCGTCATGCTGACCGCCTAAAGGTGGGCACACCTGACGCCTCCCCCTTCTCCAGAGCACCTGTAGGGGGAAGCAGGTGACGTGAAACTCAGGGAGCACCAAGGGCTCGCTGGCCCCAGGTCTGCGCCCTGGATGGTGGCTCTGGGGTCTCCTCCCAGCCCTGAGGTCCTCATCCCTGAAAGCAGGCAGAGCACTTGGGATGAACTCTATATTCATTCATTTGTTCGTTCATTCATTCAGCAAACATTTCCTCCAAACATGGAGCCTTCTTTCCACCAGAGGAGGAGCGACGACAAACAGTAAACCCTCAACTACAGCATGGAGGGCAGGGGATGATAGGGCAGAAGCGGATGGAGAGGTGGTGGGGTCCACTAACAGGTGGTGAGGGAAAGCCTCTCTGAAGGGCAGCACAGTAGCCCCTCTCCTCCCCTGCAGCTAGCAGCGGTCTCCCCGTCCCCAGCTGGGGAGCAGCTGGTCTCCCCAGCATCGGACCTGCACCCACACTGCCTCAGAGCCCCGCCAGCCAGGTACTTGGCTCCCAGGACAGACAGAGAGCTGGCATCAACCCACAGGGGCAAGGAGGGCACATGAGGCAGCAGCGCCCGCCCCCGGGAACCGGGGGCTTTGGGGACAACCCAGGTTGGTTCAGGGCTGTGTGAGCGGGGGCTTCACGGGACACGGTGAGATACCGGCCTGGATGTGTGTTTTCTGACTTCCGGTCCACAAGTAGAGGAATATGGCTCAGCTTTGGAAAAGGGCAGGAGGTGGGATCTTGCTCTGTGTGACATGGGGCCAATTATTTAACCCCTTTAAGCCTCACTCCCAGCACCTGGAAACTGAGATGCAAAAAGGAGCCCTCTCTCAGGGCAGCTGCAGGGTTTCCATGAGAGAATTCGTGTGACGCCTGCAGCACAGAGCCTGGCACCTGGAAAGCCCCCAATGACTGACTGGTGGCGCTACCCGGTCATTGTCAGCCTGACATCCAGCAAGCCCGGGGTCTAAAGGGCTGGGTGGCATTTGTTCCCAACGAGGAAACTGAGGCTGGAGAAAGCTTAATGTGGCTCTGTGGAGCCTCCGTGCAGGGCTCTGTGGATCCCAACCCAGAGCCTTCTCCAGGTCACCTCTCCACCTGTCCAGGGTCTGTCCTGAGTAGCACCCCCTAAAGGAGGCTGTGGTTCTCCCTCTCTTGCCAGCACCTCGCCTCCCACAGATTTGTCTGTGTGGGTGTGTATATTCTTTTCTTCCCCCTTTTTACAAATGGTAGTCTCTGGCCATTTGCCTTACCAGGATTTCTTGGAACTCGTTCCATACCAAGACATATAGAGCTTCCTGATTCTTCTTGAAGCCCCAGTAGTGCCCCACCGTATAGATGTGTGTCATTTATTTCCTGCAGATAAGCGTATTGGTAGGTGAATTCTCAGAGCTGAGTGGCCAACTTGGAGGACGTGTGTGTTTGAAATTCCGAAGCATTGCCACTACAACAGATGGTCCCCCCCATCTCACCATCGACACGCACGTGTTCACACTTGTGGATCTTGACCAACCCAACAGAAGAGAACTGGGCTCTCATCTCAGTGTTCTTTAACACACAGCTCTCCTATGATGAGTGAACATCTTTCATCACCTGCTCAATGGCCACTTGTTCATTTCTGTGAATCTCTTCCGCCCATTTCCCGACCAACTAGGCCATTTTCTTGTTGCCATTTTCTTATTGATTTGTAAATGCTCTTTACATGCTAGGAAAATTAGCCTGTGCCTGTGATATGGGTTACAGATATTCTTGCAGTTTGTCATTCAGAGCAGCACTTCTAACCTCTCTGCTATACCCTCTGTTCCCTTTCTCTCTCTTTAAAAATTCCCACAGCGTCTCACCCAGTTCTTCGCCAACAGTAGATGATCGATAAATGCTTGTCGATTTGATCAACAGTGCCAAAGCTTTCTTTACTCATCGTCTTCAAAAAGATGGTTTAAAAGCACTGCCCCTACCATTTGCTTTTATTCAGTTATAAATACATACTCATATTCCTGTTCTAATATCTTAAATGTAATATAAAAGATATTTAAGAAATGGAAATTTAAAAGAATGAGCTAAGAATAAATACAGGTGAAGTTCTGACATTTCTTTCCACGCCCTAGCAAATTGTCTTGCACCCCTGTGCCTATCACCCTCCTTTGGAGACTTCTGGATCAGATGCCGTGATGTGGACACACCCCATCTCCTGAGAACTTCAGCTTAACCTGGACATGAATTGGCGTGGCCTCTGGGGTTTGTTGTGAAATGTTTGGCTTGTCTCCCCCGGTCTAACCCCAGGCATCTCTGGGCTGTCAGGCTCCCCAGACCATATTTGCCAAGAGCACAGGAAGGAGGCGCTGGGGTGGAGAAGGTGAGGTGCGGGAGGTGCCAGTCTGGGGTGCAGCAGCCCTGGGGCCCCCAGCAGTATGAGGCCCACCAGTAGAGACAGGTGATGATGGCCACTGGCCCAGTTTGCAACCTACCCCACCACTGGAAGGAAGCCTGCAGGGGAGGGCGGCCTTAGGGACAGGTGGGCAAAGAAAAGGACCAACAGCCCCCATGCCAGGCCCCAGGGTGTGCTGCCTGCAGACTCACAAAGAGGCCCACACAGACGGCCACAGCCACTGACAATGGCGTCATTGTCAAGTTTGGGAACCCTGCACCAATGACAGAAGGCAGATACCGGGGAGTTCTCCACCCAAAGGTGGGCTGTCAGCAGCTGCTAAGGAAGGTGATGCCTGGAATCTCTTCAGGCCTCCCACTCAGTCCAGGAAGTCAGCAAAGGCCCTGGGGCCCTCCGGGCTGGAGCTCTGGCATCAAGGAAAACCAAGAGCAAGGAAGTCTCTCTGCATGTGTACCGTTTCCTGTTGCTGCTCACACAATGACCAACACTCATTTACAACAACGCTCATTTCTTCCGTGACACTCTGCAGCCCAGAAGCCCGCAGTCAGCCTCCCTGGGCTGAGGTCAAGGTGATGGCAGGGACTTGCTACCTGCAGGGGCCCTAGGCGGGGAATCTGTTTCCTCACCTTTTCCAGTTTCTAGAACTGCGTTCCTTGGGTTCAGCAGTGTAGCATCCTGCTTCAGTGCTCACATGGGTGGTTTCTTTCATCAAATCTCCCTCTGCCTCCCTCTTGTAAGGAATCACATTTAGGGCCCACCCGGATAATACAGGATCATCTCCCTTAATCTCAAGAACCTTAACTTAATCCCATCCCCCAAAGTCTCTTTTGCCATGTAAGGTAACCTTCGAAGTTTCCAGAGATTAGGGCATGGCTATCTTTAGGGGCCATTATTCTGCTGACCGAAGCACCAATCGGACAAAAGGCTTCGAAGACTGGGGTGTGGGGTGAGGGTCAGGGAGTGTCCACGCTCGTCCCCTGCAGAGGGAACTTCCATGCCTCCCAGGTCTCTGCAGTGGCCCGATGGCTGCTTTGAGGAGTACCTCCAAGTTGGGGGCGGGGAAGGGAAGGCAGAAGGCTGGGTTGGGTTGGGGGTTCACATGACCCCCTGGCAGGCAGCACCCGCCATGCCTATTGCCCCATTTGTCCTGGTGTTTGTGGGTGGGTGGCAGCTCAGTCATGCTCCCTTAAGCCTCCAGAGTCCGACTCCAAGGATTTTTCTGGTGTTCTTGAGGGCAGCTTCGGGCAGAGAAAAAATTTGAGAAATACTTCGGTTTTTAAAGTTGTTTTTTTTTCTTAATTTAAATTCTAGGTAGTTGACATACAGTTCAATATTGGTTCAGGAGTAGAGTTCCCTCCTTAATACCCATCACCCTTCCAGCCCTCCCCCCACCCACCTCTCTCCATCAACCCTGTTTGTTCTCTATCATGAAGAGTCTCTTACGGTTTGTTTCCCTCTCTCTTTTTATCTCCCTCCCGAATGTTCATCCTTTTTGTTTCTTAAATTCCACATATAAATGATATCATATGGTATTTGTCTTTCTCTGAGTGACTTATTTCGCTTAGCATAATACACTCTAGCTCCATCCACATTGCAAAGAGCAAGACTTCATTATTTTTGATAGCTGAGTAATATTCCTCTGTGTGTGTGTGTGTGTGTGTGTGTGTGTACCACATCTTCTTTATCTTCAGTCGATGGGCATTTGGGCTCTTTCCATAGTTTGGCTATTATTGATAATGCTGCTATAAACATTGGGGTGCATGGACCCCTTCAAATGTGTATTTTTGTATCCTTTGGGTAAATACCTAGTAGTGCAATTGCTGGATCCTTCATAGTGTAACTCTATTTTTAGTGTTTTGAGGAACCGCCATACTGTTCTCCAGAGTGGCTGCACCAGTTTGCATTCCCACCAAGAATGCAAGAGTGGTCCCCTTTCTCTGAATCCTTGCCAACACCTGTTGTCTCCTGTGTTGTTAATTTTAGCCATTCTGACCAGTGTGAGGTGGTATCTCATGGTAGTTTTGACTTTTATTTCCCTGATGATGAGTGATGTTGGGCACCATTTCATGCATCTGTTAGCCATCTGGATGTCTTCTTCAGGAAAATGTCTATTCATGTATTCTGCCCATTTCTTAAGTGGACTCTGTTTTTTGGGGGTGTTGAGTTTAATAAGTTCTTTATAGATTTTTGGATACTAACCCTTTATCAGGTATGTCATTTGCAAATATCTTCTCCTGTTCTGTAGGCTGCCTTTTAGTTTTGCTGATTATTTCCTTCACTGTGCAGAAGACTTTTATCTTGATGAGGTCCCAAAATTTCATTTTTGCTTTTGCTTCACTTGACCCCAGTGACGTGTCTAGTAAGAAATTGCTATAGTGGAGGTCAAAGAGGTTGCTGCCTGTGTTCTCCTTAAAGTTGGTCCATAAATCCTAATTCTTTGTTGAGCTTTTAAATGCAACTTACAAATCCTATTCTATGAATAGATCCAGACAACTTTAACAATCATCTTTAAGGCGAATTTTGATTAATGTTTGTACCATTTACCTACTTAGTTAATTAAACTCCTTTAAACATTTTAAGCTGCAATCAGAGTTTATTATATTCCATTTCTAAGTTTTTTAATTATCTGACTAACAAATCTTCCCAAGTCCTTAAGTGATTCTTATCAATCAGATACACTAAACTTACAATTATGGGGATTTTTAAATATTCAAAAACTGTTTACCAACTTAGTAAGATTTCAACTTACAATCACAGCTCAAAGTCAATGACTCGAGCACATTTAAAATTAGAATCACAAGTCTGATGTGAACATTCAAATATACTCAATTCTCTTAAGCTTTGTAAGTCCTTAAAATGCCAGAGATATAAAGTAGATTTCTGAGCTTAACACAAAAAGATGAATGCAATAGTTTTGATCTACTCCATTATCATTATACTTGATTCTAAATTTCCCTGAGTTAAACCTGTTCCCCAAACAGATTTAGGGTTTCCTTTTCAAGCATATTCCTTCTCAGCTGGATGAGGTTCCTTTGTGTTCTGTTTCAACCCCCCAACTGCTGTACAGTGAGTCAATTCTGACATGAATTTTCTTTCCATTTTGTGAATAGTCCAAACTATTTATCCATGGTCCAGAGGAAGGCATCGGGTTGTTTCCAGTTTGGAGCCTGTCCTGAATAAAAGCGCTCTGGGTGCTCACGTGATGTCTCAGTGGGCATGCACATGCATTTCTGTTGGGCATACATGCAGGGGGACTTGCTGAGCCAGAGTGAGCTTCTAGATTTCCTAGACTCAGCCAAACACTTTTCCAAAGTATGCACCACCAATCTTCCCATTCTTGAGAAAGAAATCTCTGAACAGAAAGGACGCAGGGCCCCAGCCTCAGTTTCCCCTCTGTCTGTCTTGTGTCAGTGCCCTCCCAAGGCTCACAGATCGCTCAGTTCCTTGGGGTTCAGAGTTTGGAACTGCCCCTCAAATCCCTGCCACATTCCACGATCTCCCAGCCGCTGTGCACCAGGCCTTGTACTGACCCAGAGGGCGCACCTGAGCAAGGCAAGGTCTTCATCGGGAGCTGGGGCAGTAAGACAGGCAAGCAAGTCAGCCACTAGAGACTTAACGCGGTCAGTGCCAAGGCTGCCATACATGCCGAGGGCTATGGCCGCCCACAGGGCACCAAGCCCCTGCTGGTGTGTCAGAGGGAGCAGGTGTAGACTTGGGCAGTGTCCCCAAGCATCCAACATCCTTTCCCCTTGTGCTGATAGCAGCTCTTGGGGACCACCCAGCCCCCATTCATATGGACCAGTCAGAATCAGTTTCTGTTGCATCCACAGGATCCTGGCTGATCCTGAAGATTTCCCAGGGACAGTGACAGACAAGCCGGGCCCTAAAAGAAGCATAGAAGTTGGCAGATGAGGGGTGGAAGGAAGGGTGTCAGGTAGAAGGAATCACATCTGCAAAGGTGAAGATGCCAGAACCCATCTGGAACCAGGAGGGAAGGTGGGGGTGGCATACAATTGTCCCCACACTCTGGGAAATGAAGTGAGAATGAGCAGCAGGTCCTGAGGGGCTGCTCTGTGAAGCTGGGGATGTAGGGCTGCCTCCTAAAAGGTAACCCAGAGCCATCCCAGAGTGTTAAGCAAAGGAGGAGTGACTTGCTCAGCTTTCTGCCTTGGAAGGCTCATTCAGGCCACACTGTGGTGGGCCAGATAGAGGTGGGAAACCAGCCAAGAGGCAGTTGGCATGGGGCGCCTGGGTGGCTCAGTTGGTTAAGCGACTGCCTTCAGCTCAGGTCATGATCCCGGAGTCCCGGGATCGAGTCCCACATCGGGCTCCCTGCTCAGCGGGGAGTCTGCTTCTCCCTCTAACCCTACCCCCTCTTGCGCTCTCTCTCTCACTCTCTCTCTCTCTCAAATAAATAAATAAAATCTAAAAAAAAAAAAAAAAAAGAGGCAGTTGGCATGGACTGAGGCCAGGTGGACCAGTGGGGACAGAACAGGATTGGCACCAGGGCATTGAGGACTTCTGTATCGGGGCTAGTCACATAGGAGGAGGGAAGGGAGGAAGACAGTGGGTCTCAGACTGGGGCCCCCGGAACCAGACTGAGGACCCTCCAGACTCAGTTCACCACAGTGTTGAGCTGACAGCCATTCCCTGAACCCAACGAGCCATGGCCTTTCTCAAAGGTTCCTAGCTCTGCCCTGTGCCCGGATCCCTCCCTTTCTCTCACTCCCTGCCCCATGCCCACAAGTTGAATCAGCTGCCCATCACCTGAGATAGCACAGAGAAATATTTGGCCCTAATCCCCAGAGACTTTACAGATTTGACTCAGTTCAAGGACCTTGAGATGGGGTGATTATCCTGGATTATCCAGTGGGCCCAATATCACCACAAAGGTCCTTATAAGAGAGAAACCGACGTGAAGACAAAAGCAGAGAGAGATTTGAAGTTGCCACACTTCTGGCTTTGAGGACAGAGGGTAGTTGGTGCTGGACGAGGCCAGGAATAAATTCTCCCCTGGAGCCTCCAGAAGGAACCAGCCTTATCAGCACCTTGCTTTTAGCCCAATGAGATCCATTTCAGATCTCTGACCTCCAGAAGTGTAAGCTAAATTTGCATTGCTTTTCGGCCACTAAAGTTGTGGTAAGGGTGCCTGGATGGCTCAGCCGGTTAGGGCTCTGCCTTCGGCTCAAGTCATGGTCCCAGGGTCCTGGGATCGAGCCCCGCATCGGGCTCCCTTCTCAGCAGGGAGTCTGCTTCTCCCTCTCCCTCTGTGGCTTTCTCTCTCTCTCACTCAAATAAATAAATAAAATCTTTAAAAATAAATAAAGTTGTGGTAGTTTGTTACAGCAGCAGTAAGAAACTAATACACCAGAGTAACAGAAGCTACAGGTCTCCACCAATGGGTGAGGACTCTTTCTCTGCACCCCCCATTCCGTACCCCCCAACTGGGCTTTACAAGGCAGCACAGTGCCCTCTACCTTCTCTCTATGGGGTCAGGTAGGGGTGTGGCCAGCCAGTCCTGCTAAGAAAGTTGGACATGCCCCCCACCCTACCTCCCACAGGCTGAATAATAAGCTCAGTGTAAGAACACAGCCACATCTGGGAGTTCAAGCTGATGTCTGTTCGGGTTCTCCTTGTGCCAGTGCCCCTGGCAGCATTCTCTCAGGGGGACTATAACCCCACAGTAAGTAAATCCAGAAGCTACGTGGGGGACTTGAGCCCACACTTTTTTTTTTTTTAAGATTTATTTATTTATTTATTTGTCAGAGAGAGAGAGAGAACACAAGCAGGGGGAGAGGCAGGCAGAGAGAGAAGCAGGCTCCCCGCTGAGCAGGTAGCCCGATGTGAGACTCGATCCCAGGACCCTGGGATCATGACCTGACCCGAAGGCAGCCGCTTAACCAACTGAGCCACCCAGGCGTCCTGAGCCCACACTTTTATACCCAGCCCAAGGTGAGCATGATTCTTCTAAGCCACTTGGGACAGTCCAGTTACCCATTTTCCCAGCTCCCTTTGCAGTTTGAGGAAGTAGAACATGACTCAGCGCTGGCCAATGAGACGTAGGCAGAAGTCTATGGGGAGTTTGTGGGGAACCTTGTTTCCGGATGCTGCTGGCACCCTCTTCCCCACTGCATTCTTCCTGTTCTGAAAGCAGAAATGAAGCCTGGCATGATGGCAGCCACCTTGGTGGTAAGGACATGCAGGAGGTGACAGACATGATTCAGACAATGGGTGCAAAAGAGAGAAGACCCTGGTGCCTCATGGCATTGTTAGGTAACCAAACCAAAGCCAGGAACTGTCCATTCTGGACTTACAGATACAAAAGAAACCCCCACTGTCTAAGGCATAGGTGGGTGGGTTTTCTACTTGCAGTCAAACACACTCACATTCTGTACAGGGATGAACAGCAGGTCAGTGGAACAGAGAAGCCTATCAGAAACAGTTGGCATATCATACTCAGTGGGCAAGGGTGGGAGTCTTTAGAAATAGCACCAGGACAATTGGCCAGCAATATTGGGGAGGAAAGTTGGATCCATACCTCACACTACACATGAAAATAAATTGCACACATATTAAAGGCAAGGAAAAAATAAACCACAAACATCTAGAAGGAAACAAAACTAAATCCAAATGGGAAGCAATAAGTAAAGATAAATCACAAATCAAGCAGACTATATTTGGTGGTTGGGAGGGCACAGCAAACACATGCCCTAATCACAGTGGTTTTTTATCCACATACCCAAGCCATTCTCCTGCACCTGCTGTGTGTCCCACCATGCATCTCAATTCTATTTTTTTTTTCATTTTTTATAATGTTATGTTAATCACCATACATTACATCATTAGTTTTTGATGTACTGTTCCATGATTCATTGTTTGCATATAACACCCAGTGCTCCATTCAGTACATGCCCTCTTTAATACCCATCACCAGGCTAACCCATCCCCCCACCCCCCTACCCTCTAGAACCCTCAGTTTATTTCCCAGAGTCCATAGTCTCTCATGGTTAGTCTGCCCCTCCGATTTTCCCCCCTTCATTTTTCCCTTCCTGCTATCTTCTTCCTCTTCTTTTTTTAACATATAATGTATTATTTGTTTCAGAGGTACAGGTCTGTGATTCAACAGTCTTACACAATTCACAGCGCTCACCATAGCACATACCCTCCCCAATGTCTATCACCCAGCCACCCCATCCCTCCCACCCCCCACCACTCCAGCAACCCTCAGTTTGTTTCCTGAGATTAAGAATTCCTCATATCAGTGAGAATATTTTTTGTTTGTTTTTAGAGAAGGGTGGAGGGGCAGAGGGAGAAAGAGAATCCCAAGCAGACTCCCCGCTGAACCTGGAGCCCCAACACAGGGCTCAATCTCACGACCCTGAGATCATGACCTGAGCTGAAATCAAGAGTCAGACGCTTAACCAACTGAGCCCCCCAGGCGCCCCTCAGTTGTGAAGCTGTCTGCGCAGAGGGAACACTGGACCCTACAGACTTCCCCCACCTCAGACGCAGCCACACATCTGGGGTGTTACCTCCTGGCTTCAGCCTGTTCCCTTGGCAGAGCCCAGAGGGACAGGAAAAGTGGCCACGTGAGGACACATGACTGGCTTGGGGCCTGAGGCCCAGAGCAACAAAGTCTTTTATTTATTTATTTATTTAAGAAAAAAAAAAAGTGTTCAGAGAGGCCCCAGTGAGTGTGCCGAGCGCTGTTACAGATCAAATAATGGTCAAGGGTCAGGCAGCAAGCCCTGGGGAGGTTTCCTGAAGAAATGGTTCATCAGGAGAAGGAATTAAAAAAAAATAGAATACCAGTTTGGGGTCAGGGAGAGAGAGAGTAGCTGAAGATGTCCCGTTGGTTGAACCAGGCCAGTTTAGACACTCCAGCATGACACGGTTCCCCTAACAGTGATTCCTTCAAGTTTATAGATTTCTCTCGGAAAATGTAAAGAATCTTTAAGGGTTCATTTTTTCGGCCATTTGCTACTTAAATTCCTCTCAGCAGCCTGTCTAAACACAGAGACCCACTAGGATGGGACTTGATTGGGGGACATCTGAAGCAGGGACATTTCCTACAGCGGAAACATTAAGGGAGGAAACAGGGAGATGGATGGTCCCAGGGGATGGGGATTCTCAGGATCCAGGGGCAGAAAATGGGGAGCAAAATCCCAGAAGGAGGGACAGAAAGTTTGGAGGAGTTGGTGGAAGAATGGCCCCAACCAAGGCCACCCACTTTGCAGGGCTGACCACTGTACGCTCCCTTCTGGTCTGTGTGTGCTCACAGAAGACACACACACAGAACAGTGTGCCTCAGAGGGCCCCTTTGACTTTCTCTTTCTTTCTCCAGCTAGCTCTTTCAAAACAGCCAAAGTGATTTATAATCTTAATCACAAACTCAGAAAATGTACCTGGAAGTCCCATAGCATACAGGACTTGACTGTCCACTAGCTTCATATTAACAATCTTTTAGGGGGCGCCTGGGTGGCTCAGTTGGTTAAGCGTCTGCCTTTGGCTCAGGTCATGATCTCAGGGTCCCTGCTCAATGGGGAGTCTGCTTCTTCCTCTCCCCTCTGCCCCTTCCCCCCTGCTCTGTGCGCGCACTCTCTCTCTCTCTCCCCCCCAGATAAATAGGTCTTAGAAAAAAAAAAAAAGAAAATATTAACACCCACAGAGAGTGTCCCTTGGTATAAATAACGTTCAGGCAAAAAAGTAGATTATCTTCTTGTAGAGCACATATATGAGAAGTGATGGTTTCTTCTGCAATACCAAGAATAATAGTATTAACATCCATGCTTTTATGGAACAGGGAGACATTCTCATTACTACTTTTCATAGGTTGATAGCTGAGGACTTATTAATCCTCTCAGACAACTTGTCTCTCAATAGATCTTGTCTTTTTCCCCTTGTACAACCTCAGTGCATTCAAACAGGTGAGAAAGGTGAGATTTTAAAAGGAGTACAACTTTTGTTCTTTGCAGAGGAACATGGGGTAAGTGCGTGGACAGCTGGGTTGTTTCAAGACCTAAAAGAAACATCTGCAAAGGCTCTGCCGAGTAAACATGTTAATGAGAGAACCAGGAAGGTGGATAATCCCCCAAATGAATGATCTACTTTTAGTTCAAGGGGAAACTGTTTGTTTTTCAATGTCAAGTTGTCCAGGACACGTACAAATATGATGACAATTTTAGGAAAACTTCTAAATCAAAATTTGTGATTAAAAAACAAAAAACAAAACAAAAAAAGGTTCCAAAGCTGTCAAGCCTGAGAATGGTGGCTTTCCTTGTTCTGACTGTGGCAGTGTTCATGAACAGACCAGTGCCATCCCATGTGGATAGAAACAGAAAACAATTACCATTCTCTTCCCCAAAGGAGAACCCAAACCTCCCCTTCTTCTTTTGTCTGGTTTTGACATGATACTATTCTGAGTCTGTGCTGAGAAGTTAATTAGCAGAGGCTTGTGAATTCCTTTATTAAGTTGATGTAAGAGAAAATTCTATGTAACAGGGAATAATAAAATGAGCCATAGCTAGAATTGCGTTTTGAAATTTCAAAACAAACACTAAGCATCGTTGTTGGCAGAGTTGAACTTAACCTTAGACTGCGGTAATGATCAATGAGATGGGGTCAGTGGGAGTAACCATGACCATGTCAGGGGGGTGTCTCCATTTGTCCAGGTCCTGCCACAATCATCACGCAGAGGACGTTTGTTGTTACCACAAAGTCACAGGACTCAGCTGTTAAGAAACTTGCCTAAGGTCTCAGAGATAGGGCAAGAGTTCGACCACCATTATCATTTGTCTCTCTCCAGATCAATGTCCTTTTATTTTATTTTTAATTTTCTTTAAATATTTTCTATTTTTAAAAAGGAATCTCTACACCCAACGTGGAGCTCGAACTCACAACCCCAAGATCCAGAGTTGCATTCTCCATTGACTGAGCCAGCCAGGCACCCTGAGATCAATGTTCGATCTTTTCAAACATACCTTTTTAAATACACCTTATTGTCTTCCCACTAATACACCAAGTTGTCTGACGGTACAGTAGAAAGGTTTTAAAGGTCTGCATAGAGAAAAGATAGAGCATAAAAAAATGACAATTAGGCTGAAAACAGACTTACCACCAGCAACAATGGGAGCCAGGAGGCTACGTAAAAACATCTTCAGAGTGCCACGATTGTGAAATTAACACATTACTAACAAATAAAGCTCGAGAGTTCGCCAGCAATAGATCCCAACCAAAGGAAGTCCAAGAGGATGTGCTTCAGGATGAAGGAAAACAATCCCTTAAGAAAAGGGTCTGAAAAAAAAAAGAAAAAGAAAAAGAAAAGGGTCTGAGATGGAAGAAGGAATGTCAGGCAAATAAATTGGCAAACATGCAATGTGGACAGACCTAGACCAGCATGGACCGCATGCAACCGTAACGACACCATTTATTTTGAGGGATTAAAAAAAACAAATTAAAGCTAAGGCGCTTTTAGGTGGCCACAGTAATTTGCTGGCCCAGTGGAAGAGGGAAGAGGATGGACTGAAGTATGCGCAAATCACTGAAGTAAACGGATCAGTTATTAAATTATTGTCTCAGCTCCAAACCACCCTTCTGTATTCTGCATTTCTGCACGGCGGGCAGGGTCCCTGTTAGGTTCCGCCAATAGGGGGCACTAGACAGAGAGGCTGCAAAGCTAGAGGAGGAAGAGGGGACTTGCTCCTCCCTGTTTGCTTCCTGTCCAATGAGCAGTATCCCAGCAAAACCTGTTCACCCCGTGGCAGCTCTTCCTGCCCACAGCAGCACTGAAATCCAGTTGGTTTTTCCAACACGTGCAAAGCAACTTCATGGAGCCCTCACGCTACCCCTCTGAGACACTGGCATAGCCATTGTGGCTCCTCAGAGCCTGCTTGTGTCCCAGGCACAGAAGCACAGAAGAGAGGACCCCTCCTCTAACTTTCTACTTGGTCATTCCAGCCTCTTCCCTTTGATCCCTCAGCCCTGAGCATGGTAGCTGCTTCCTGTGGCTGCCAGCCCCCTGAATACTTTATAGAGTTCTCTTTCTACCTTTTCTGTTACTTAATTAACAGCTGAGTTGTTTATATTAAATCCTCTCTGTTCAAATACCCCTGGTGTCTGTTTCCTGACTGCTCTGATGCAACTTTAGAAATTAATACATTTCTAAGAATTTCAAAAATTCGTTGTCATACAGACTATGTTGGAAATGTAAAAAACACCCATCTTAAGTAAAAGAACTTGAGTAAACCATGGGAGAATTATTTTATAATATTGGCGGGAAGGAGATTTTCTAACTATAACACAAAGTTAAAAGCCACAGAAGAAAAAAAATGAAAATTTGACTATCTAAATTAAAACATTTCTGAATGGGGGGAGGCGCCTGGGTGGCTCAGTCATTAAACATCTGCCTTCGGCTCAGGTCATGATCCCAGGGTCCTGGGATCGAGCCCCACATCAGGCTCCTTACTCAGTAGGGAGCCTGCTTCTCCCTCTCCCACTCCCCCTGCTTGTGTTCCCTCTCTCACTGTGTCTCCCTCTGTCAAATAAATAAATAAAATCTTAAAAAAAAAAAAAACATTTCTGAATGGGAAAAAAATGTAAGCAAAATCAAAAGACAAAGTCAAACTGGCATAAATATGATTAATTCATATTATAATCAATGCCTAATATATAAAGAGCTTCTACAGATAAACAAGAAACTAACAACTGAAAAACTCTTGTCAAAAGAAATGATCAAACTCCTCAATAAAAAAAAGAAATACAAGTAACTTTTTAAAAATGAAATTTTATTGAGGAATAATTTTAGATTTACAGAAAACTTGCAAAGATAATACAGAGTTGCCCTGTAATGCTTTCCCCAGTTTCCCTAATGTTAACATTTTACATAACTTGTGGTATATTTGTCAAAACTAGGATAATAACATTAGTGCATTACTATTAACTAAACTACAGGCTCTGTTCAGATTTTACCCGTTTTTCCACTTATGTCTTTTTTCTGTTCCATTGTCCAAATCCAGGGCCCCACATTACATTTACATATCTCCTAGGCCATCTTTCCTTGTTTATTACAACCTTGACAGTTTGGAAGAGTAGTGGTCAGGTATTTTGTAGAATGTCCTGAGTTTGCGATCATCTCATGTTCTGTTTTGTTTTTTTCAGGACTCCACTGGAGTTATGAGTTTGGAGGAAGAATACCACAGAAGTGAGTGCCCTTCTCCTCCTGTCAGATGAGGGGGTGCACCATAGCCAAGTGACATCACTCGTGATAGAAGTCCAGATCATTGGTTGAGGTGGTATTGGCCAGGTTCCTCCAGTCAGACCTCTATTTTCTCTTTCTGTTCTCTGTTCATAGGAAGCCATTCCCTAAGTCCAGTCACTCAAGGGAAAGGGAATTAAACTTTACCTTTTGAAGAGGAGAGTGCCTAGATAATGACTCAGAATTCCTTCATAAGAAAGATTTGTCTGTTTTCCCTTATATATTTATACAATCATTTATTTGTCAATGTGGGCACATGTATATTTAATTTATATTCTTGTCTATAGTATGGTACTACATTATTTATTTTGCTGCTCGAATTGTTCCAATTTTGGCCATTGGGAGATTTTCCAGTTGACTCCTACCACCCTCTGATGTACCCCTACCGTGGTGGTGAGTGGGTTGTTTTCATTTGTTACACTTCCTTACTTCTGACACTACAAGATGCTCCAGGTCTATCTTGCATTATCCCTGCCCCAGGGAATCAGCCATTTCTCCAAGAAGTCCTCACTCCTTTTATCAGGAGAATGGCATTTAGAAACCAAGATCTGTGTGAACGACTTTAAAACATATGACAGATGCTCTACCTCATAATAAGGGAAATGCAAAATAAAGCTAATGATACCATTATTCATTAGTAGAGCAACAGAGGACCAAAATTTGATAAGACACTCTGTTGGCAAAGCTGAGGGGTAAATAGAACCTCATATTATGCCTGGAAATGTAAAATGGCAGCATTGGAAGGCATGGCAGGCATCTGTACAAGGCTTTCAGCAACAGCTATCAAAATTCAAATGCACATACACTTGACCTAGCAATTCCACATCTATGAAATGACATATTTTTAAAAAAGGTTTTTATGACAACGTTGTTTATAAGTTTGAAAAACCATAGTCAACAGAAATGTTCATCAACAGAGAACTTGGTATTTAGATTTGATACATCCATTTGATGGAACACTATGCAGCTATAAAAAAAAAAATGAAGCAGCTTTTTGCACACTGATGTAAAGGAATAGGATTTGTCTAAGAAGGGGGGAAGGGATATATGCATATTTACATATGCACATATGTTTATATGCTCATCTATATACATTTTGTCTTATGCACATAAACTATAGGTGGGAGGACACTCAGTTAATGACCAGTATTCGTTGCCTATGAATGGATTCCTGGTGGATGGGGTAGAAGGATTAGTTTTCTGTGTAGACCTTTTAGGCATTTTGGATTTTGATGCTTTTAAATGTATTCCCCAACCAAAAAAAAAAAAAAATTTTTTGTTTTAACCCTATGCCTCTAAATCATTCTTAAGTCAATTGAGAAATGATCTTGGAAATTTAAAAATAAATAGAATTGAATGGTGGTGAAAATACTATCAAAATCTGTAGGATACAGATAAAGCAGTACTTACAGGGAAATTCATAGCCATGCACAGTTATATTAGCAAAGAACTAAGGCAGAAAATCAATGAACATTTCAAATGAGGTGACCGAAGAGAAAGGTGTCTTGGATGTTTGCTAAATCTGTATATGAACCACTGTTTTAAAAAATATACAAACAAACAAATCAACTTTTGATTCAATCCCCAAGGAGTTTGAAGAGCTTAAGGAATACAACTGGTACAAACCACTCATTTCCTGATTGGAGAATTAAGGCCCAGAGAAGTTTGGAGACTATCAGTTCTCATGGCGCCCTGCCTTCTCCTGACCCTTGTCTTGGGCCTCTGAAGGCTCCCTCCTCCCTCCCCGATCATCCCTCCACCCCCCTGGAGTAGCCTGTGCTCAGCTGTGCCAATCAGGAAGTAACATCAGAATGATGCTCCATAGAAGGGACTGGGATAATCAATATTTAGGAATACAGTTAGCCAAGCGATGTGCATTGCCAGCCTCGAGGAAAGTTTGTATTCCAAGTACAGTGAACTCAAGCAAGCTAGGATGGAGATGTTTCTGGCAAATGGTGAGGCTGCCCCAGAAGTCTGTTTCCTCAAGGAACAGGGAGTAGGAGCAGGTAGGAGAGAATGATCCATCAACAAGAGGGGGCACCGCAGGAGCCGAAGATCACAGTCAGGGTCCCTCAGCCTGGTCCTCTGGCCAGCCTGGGCACATCTGGCTCCTAGAGAGGAAGCTGGAAAGAACTGTTCTTGAAATCTGGCACAGAGGGCTCAATCCCTAATCCCTTCGGCAGATCAGGGAGGGGGCCTTTTTCCCTACTTGCCACCTGGAGCCCTGGGAGGGCAGAAGCCAGGAGGCTGGGCCAAGGGAAGGGACAGCCTGGCCCAGCAGAAGCAGGCACCTGTGTGCGAAGACTCAGTGATGTTGGTGCCTGGCAGATGCCAGCTGGTAGCTAGCTGCCTGGGCATGAGCACAGGTGGGAAGCCCAGGAATATTTCAGAGGGATTAACAGAGCTTTGCAAGGGAGCTGAGACCCCGAAGAAGGATGGGGTAAGAACTCGCCACAGGTTGTTTTTTTGTTTGTTTGTTTTAAGATTTATTTATTTATTTCAGAGAAAGAGAGAGAGTGTGTGTGTGAAGGGGGTGGGGTGGGGCTGGGGTGGGGGAGGGGCCAAGGGAGAGACTCTCCAAGCAGACCCTCCCACCCACACACAGCGCAGAACCTGACTCAGGGCTCTATCCCACCACCCATGAGATCCCCACCTGAGCAGAAGACCAAGAGTCAGACACACAACTGACTGCACCCCCAGGTTTTACCAGACCTGTGACCCCTGCCACCCCTAGGCACCCGTGTTTGCCCACAGCTGGGGAGGCCTTGGGTAGCCCCAGCAGCAAATGCTCAAAGCTTAAAAAGCACAGAGAACAGCTTTTGAGCCGGTCTCAACCCGCGTAAACAGCAATTCCAGTCTTGCCAAAACACAGGGCAACTGAGACATGCTCGAAGAATAGAGAATAAAACACTTTGTGATTTACAGGACAGACAAGATCGCACATAAAAGGTTACTTTAATCCTGAATTTAAAATTTACACTGGTTCTAAAAAGTACACATTTGCAAGTATCTTCACTTTAGAATATTACAGAAACAATTTGCCGAGGACTTAAAGATCCCGATTTTGAATTACAGAAGGTAAAGTGGAGGGAGCTGCTGTTTGAAAATTGGAATAAATGTCAGCCGAATGGTGCAAACAGCAGAACCATGATTTTATGGGCAAAACAGATTTCTTAAAGCAATATCAAAAAGCCTGAGTTGAGTAGTTACTTCGAATATCCTAATTTCAAAGAAATTTGCCTCCTCTTTGCAGAAACACTCTGCACTGTCAGAGCAAATGAGCACAGAGACCCTTCACAACAAGCACGTTATTAAGCAAATATTTTCTTTGGTTTGATGCCTACAAATCTGCCAAGCCAACTGCCAGCAAATTGCCAGGGCAATTCTGGCCCAGGGATCAGCAGGACACCACAACTCCGGGGCGGAGCGGGGCTGGGGCAGGGCTCAGCCAAGTCTCACTCCCAGGGGCAGGTAGGGGGTCTGCATGCACATCCGCGGAAGGCCAAGGGGACCCCCAGACCTGAGCAGGTACAATCTGCTGCTCAGCCAGGCTCCTTACAACAAAAACAAGGGGCTCCCCTCCAGAAACATCCTGGCTAAGAGACACTGACTCCATGGTGGAAAGAAATTCCAGGAAACCACTGTCCCCCTCAAGCCAAAGCCACACTCAGAAGATGACGTTCACTCCTGAGAGAAGGGCCATGCCCAAGCGGTGTCTGGGGTAGAGGTGAATTTGAGGGTTTCAAGTCAGCCCCTACAGAAATCCTTTCTCATGCTGCTCCACGCGCAAATTGGCGTCTCCGTCTGGAGAATAGTTTGGGCACCCCTGATATATGAAGATGTACATATGCTCAGGTCCCCACCTGAGTCTGTCCGCTAGAGATGGCCACACATATGTGCACACACACCACACAAATGTTCACGTTTTAGTGAAAAAACTGGAAGCATCCAGAATGCCCAGCACTAGGAGAATGGATGCATAAGTTACGGTATATTCGAACAATGGAATAGTAACCAGTCAGATAAAATGAGTGAACTAAAGTTGTATGCCTCAACACATAATGCTGAGTGAGAAAAGCCTATGATGTTGTTTCTCTAAATTTAAAAATATGCAAGATAATACCATCTACTAGTTACGAGGGCATCCATATAGAATAAAAGTTGCACCCCTGCCTGAGATGGAGAACACTAATGGAGCAGAGAGAATCCCCCTGGGAAAAGGGGGACGCAGGTAGGGGCACATGGCGGCTTCAGGAGAAGTCAGGGCAGGAGGCCATACGTGGACATTCATTATATTACTCTTGTTACTTCTTTTTGCATGCTTGAAATATCTCATGAAAAAAACAGCAACAACCGGGGAGCCTGGGTGGCTCAGTCGGTTAGGCGTCTGCCTTCGGCTCAGGTCATGATCTCGGGGTCCCACATCAGGCTCTCTGCTTGGTGGCGAGTCTGCTTCTCCCTCTCCCTCTGATCTCTCTCACTTTCATTCTCTCTCAAATAAATAAATAAAAATCTTAAAAAACAAAACAAAACCAACAACAGCCAAAAGATGGAAACCATCCAAGTGTTCCCAAATGGTCCATTGACAGATGAATGGATAAATACAACACGGTTGTGTTAAAATGTACCCGGGATTTGTTTTAATCAGGTATGGTAAGGCACGCGGATTCGAAACCGATTGTCACGAAGGAGGAAGTTTACACTCACAGATCCCTGGAAACAGGAAACAGGACCATGTGGGGAAGTACAGGGTCGGTCAGGAGGCAGAGGTGGGGGCGCCTTTATTGGGACTTTTGTGGCAAGGAATGGAACAAGAGGGTAAGTCCCCAGGTAAGGTTAGGATTGGATGGTTTGAGTAATTCTGGTGGGCTCTGGACCATAGTGGTGGTCCCTAGTGGTCCAGAACCTGGCCCTGGGGTGGTTTAGGGGAGGGGGAATATTGGCGTGGTGTTTGAGCTTGATAAAGGAGATGGTTGGAGCCTGGGCTCTAGGTTGGTGATTTGTGTATCAAAGGTGCACTTACGGGAGAGTTGTTTAGTCTCTCTATGAATTAGCTACCCCTGGGGGAGGGCAGTCTCTCCAGGATCAAGGCCCCAAATGCCAGAGTTTCAAAAATACAGAAAATAAGAAAATATAGTCAATACAGTGGATGATACATACGAAGGAACATGACTCAGCCTTAAAAAGGAAGGAAATTCTGACATGTTACAATATGGAAAAAACTTGAAGGCATCATACCAAGTGAAATAAGCCTGTCACAAAAGGACAAAGACTGTATGATTCCACTCACACGAGACCCTTACAATCATCAAGTTCACAGAGACAGAAAGTAGAATTGTGGTTGCCAGGGGCTGGGGGAGGAGAGAGTGGGGAGTTAGTGTTTCATGAGACAGTTTCTGCTGGAGATGATGGGGATGTTCTAGAGACGGATGGTGGTGATGGTTGCCCAAAAATGCGAATGTATTTAATGCCACTGAATGGTTAAAGTGGTAAATTTAACGTTATGTATATTTTACCACGCTAAAAAGAACCACTAAATGTTAAAAGACTTCTTTCACACACACAAATATATGTGATTCTTTTGGGTTATTCTCAGTTGATTTTCTTACATGTAACTGGGAGATTTTCTGAGATTACTCAATTTTTCAACACCTGCTAGACAAAACACACTGAAAAAACAAAACAGAACAAAACACCATAGTGATGTGTGGGACTTATTCCTGAGATTGAGGTGATCCATCTGATCCAGGACCCTGGGAACAGAGGCTGAGGTTTTTACACGTTTTTCTTACCGGAGGGACTTCCGGACACCAGGCAATGACGGGCTGTCTCTTTTCAGGGTCTGGGGAACACACACACACACACACAAAAGCACCCAGCGTCAGCTTGAGTCCTTTCCACCCACACTGATGAGCGGACGTCAGGGCTGGGCTCTGTTCCAGGACCCAAGCCTGGCTGCTGACCTCAGAGAACAAAGGATGCAAAGGTAGATTTGCCAAGTATTCCGGAAGGGCTGAATGTGTTAAGGGCTCTATGGGCAGGTATACAGAGCAGGAAGAGAAGAAATATAGTCCTTCCAGGCAGGAGAGCTCAGGAGACCTACAGGGGGAGGCATGTGGAAGGACTCCTGAGATATGAATGCTGCCAGCAGTTAGCAATGGGGACAGGGAGGCTGCTAACTGGGTCACACAGCACCCAGCAGAAAGGGAGGGTGAACTGTTCAATCTGCAGAGGGCAGAGAATATCTCCGCCAGGGATACAGCTGGACAAATAGGTGGGTTCCGGGCAGTGGATCCAATCCCTAGCTAAGGCACCTGGGCTTTGCTAAGGGAGCCACGGGGAGCCAATGATCAAGCTTCGGTGGCAGGAAAGGAAGAATCAGAGCAGTGCCTTTGGGAGCTCATTCCTCTGCCAGGCACAGAGGAAAGGGGATGAGGGCCCAGTGGTGGACGAAACCCACAAAATCACACAAATAGTTGTAACCTGACAACTTCGGTCCCTGTTCCCAAGGAGAAGTACTAGTTCACAGGCAGGGTATACAGGGGGCTTCTGTGTGGCCACGAAGCTCAGAGACACCTCCCCGAGGAAGCCATGGGAGAGTCAAGGACTTTGACATAAATAGAAATCAATAAAGTGAGGAGGAGAAGCAAGAGGTTCCCAGCAGAAGAATCAGCATATGCCAAGGCCCTGTGGCAGGACAGAACATGGGGCGTCCAGGGGACAGGGTGGAAAGGGAAGTGGGGTCCTTAAATAAAAGATGCACCATCATTTATCTGACAAGTCAACTCTACATCGTCCCATGGCTTCAGACACCAACCATGGTCCCAGCCGATGGGATGACTCCTAGCTGTGTCCCTCCAGACCAGAACCCAAACTCACACCAACAGTCTACCTGACATCGCCACTGCTGATGGGCCTCTCTCACCTAGCAAGTCCCCTCCCTGATCCTCCTCCAGTCTCCCTCCATCTCGACAATGACAGCATCAGCCAGCGGCTGCAAGCAACCTGGGTGCTTTCCTTGGTTCCTGCTTTTCCTCTCCCATCAGGAGCACTGTTGGTGCTCACCCAGATGCCCCCAGATCCTCTTTACTGGTTGTGTGCCTCTCTCTGGACTCTGTGCTCTCCCTTCTCAGGCTGGCAACTGCCCCTTTTTCCAGCCCCCGGAGCCACTTTAACCGAATACCCCCGAGACTGTACCTTTATTTGGCCTCATCTCCCTTATCCTGCTTCCCTACTCTCCTTCTTGCTTCCCACTTCCTGCTTCTCGTGGGGGCACTTACTTAACGAACTCCTTGCATTTGAGTCCCCATCTTATGATCGGCATCTGTGAGAACCCCACCTAAACCTTTCTCCCCATCTCCATGGCTACCCCCTCATGCAGAGAACCATCAGCTCTCAAGTGAAGAAGTATAATGGCCTCCTAGTTGGCTTCTCTCTTGCCTGCCCTTCCCCTTTCATATTCTCCACCCAAACCCTGCCCCTGGCTGAGGAAAGCCATCCTCCCCTCCTGGGTCAGCCAGGAGCATCTGCTTGGGCTCCTCTGGTACCCACCTCTGCCAGAGCAGGGCCTGGCCTGTCGTGGTCACTGCCCAGCACCTGGCAAGGATGCATTCACCAGGCACTGACATTTACTAGCTGTGTGATCTTAGACAAGTTTCTTAGCCTCTCTGTGCCTATGGTTGGAAGAACGTAAAGTACTTAGAACAGGGCCTACTCAATAAATATTGGCTACTCCTCATTCATTCATTAATTCATCAGACAAAACTGTATTGAGTGTCTGCTATGTGAGGCTCCTTTTTAGATGCTTGAGAGGCCCCCATGAAGAAAACAGTAAAGACCCCTCCCTCGTGGGGCTGACAGTCTAGCTGGGGAGGCGGGCAATAAGCAGTGAGTTTAATAAATAAAGAAGTTACTTAGAATGCTAGAAAGCAGTGAGCACCACAGAAGAAAGATAAAGCAGAGTAGAGCAAGGGGACTAGGGATCAGCAGCAACACAATTTAATTAGGGTGTTCAAGGTTGACACCATCAAAAAGGTGGCGTATGAGCAAAGACTTAGAAATGAAGGAATAAGCCATGCAGATGTCTGGGAAAAGGCATTCCAGGCAGAGGGCAGAGCCAGTGCAAAGGCCCTGAGGTAGGAGATGTGGTGGCTGAAGACCAAGGAGACAGGTGGGAGGTGGTGAAGTCATGGGGAGTGGTAAGAGCTACACTCCAGTTGAAGAAACATAATAAAATGGAGGGGCGCTTGGGTGGCTCAGTTGGTTAAGTGTCTGACTCTTGGTTTCAGCTCAGGTCATGATCTCAGAGTCATGAGATCGAGCCTGCATCAGGCTCAACGCTCAGTGTGGAGTCTGCTTGAAGATTCTCTCCCTCCCTCTGCCTCCCCCTGCCATGCTTTCTCTCTCTCTCTCAAATAAATAAATAAATCTTTTTAAAAAAGCCTTAACTATAAAAAAAAAAAGAAACATGATACAGTGGAAGGAAATATATAATCAACTTTTTCCCTTTTTTTAGAGTTTCAAAATTTCCTTAATGGGCATCTCTAACCTGTTTTTAAAATCACACATTTCAAAACTTGTTAAAGCTTGGAAAAGGAAATCCTTTTACAGTAAAGAAAGCTCTAGGGTTGTGAGGAAGGAAGTAACAAACCTCACACCATCCTCAGACATCTGCATGCTCTCAAGAATCTACCATTGTGGCACCTGGGTAGCTCAGTCGTTAAGTGTCTCCCTTTGGCTCCGGTCATGATCCTGGGGTCCTGGGATCGAGCCCGGCATCGGGCTTCCTGCTCCGTGGGAGGCCTGCTTCTCCCTCCCCCACTCCCCCTGCTTGTGTTCCCTCTCTCGCTGTGTCTCTCTCTGTCAAATAAATAAATAAAATCTTAAGAAAAAAAAAAGAATCTACCATTGGGAGCTTGGGCCATTATGACAGTGTGGTGTGGCCTCCTTCCTGGATGGGCTCCTCTTCTCCCTCCCCCATCCACAAGCAGGCCCAGCCACCCCCGGGGGCCATTTTGGAGCCTCACAATCTACAGGATCAGTCATTACGGACCTGGTTGGGGCCAGGGAACCGAACTCCACCAATCAGAGGGCTGGCCCCCGGGTGCCATTCTGAGCAGGTGATTCATCCCTTAACTAATGCAAGGCAGGGGTTGAGGGTCACAGTTTGCTGCGGTTGAGTGTTCATTTGAATGAGATCATTGCATCTGGGTCTAACTTAAAAGGTGGGAAGTTCTTTAAATTTTTCTTATCTTCTTTGGTTTGTCTTCATGATGGTATGTCGCCAACGGGAAGACCCTGAGGGGGATTCCTTCCAAAAATGTTGTGTTTCGCTGGAATTTCAAAATACCTTTGATAATTAACCAACCCACGTTTCCTTTGCTCTGCGATCTGCGCCTCTCTGGCCTAGATTGCCCTATTCCCATTCTGGTCCCAACCCTTTCCTCTTTGTGAAAAGGCTTTTAGTACCTTTGGCTCCAAGAAAATATTCCATCACTGTTAGCATTGGCAGGAGCCCAGCCGCCTCAGGGCCGAGTGTGACGTGGCACCCCCAAGCCTCTGGTCCCTCCCTACCCCTGAGAAGTGACTGTGAGGAGGGACCGGGACCTCCCCAGGTGCCGGGATCCCCAACCTTTCCTTCTCGGTTTCAATGGCCACTGAATTCTTCTGTTGTATTCTCTCACCATCCAGCACCTGCTCCTCCCTTACCTGTCAGTACGCACATGCGTGTTTCCCTGTCTGGTCTGTCTCCCCAACCCCGCACACAGCCAGCCTGTCCGCTCTGGGAGGGCAGGGCCCTGCCGTCCCCCACCTGGCACAGTATGGACCATGGCGGGCACCTGCAAGGGATATGTTTTATGAGCAAATGATCAAAGGGCATCTTCTCTCACAGGGGAACGGTGAGGAAGCGACTCTTCCCTCCGCTCATCAGCTCCTTCTCTGCCTTTCTTGGCTTCACATTCTTCTCTAGTGAGCTGGGGACAACTCAAGACCAAGACAGGGCCGAGATCCCCCCATTCTGAGAGCTGCCAAAGCAGTCTCCCGCATCCTGTTTGAAGAAAAACCCAATGAAGGCTGTTCTTTCCCAGTCTGTGCCCCACTTTGCTTCACTACACAGACCACCGTGTTAGAGGAGCCCCACAGAGGTGGCAAGACCAACTAGTCCGCTCTCGGGGTCAGCCCAGCCCCTGTGCTAAGCCAGAGTTTCCATTCCCCGGGCTGGGGGCAGAACCGGAACTGTGGGTGTGTGGAGCCCTGTGGAAGTCTTTGTGTGTGTCATGGGTGGGGTGGGCAACATGGCCCCGCACAACTGAGAACCAACCAACATCCCACAAGACTTTCACAGATCCACTGGACTGGATTTAAAATACTTTTAAATCTTCATAAAATCACTGTAGTTTTAAAATGTGAAAGAATCATAATAATTCTGAAATTGATTTTTACTATAAGACCCTGTTTATGATCATTCAGCACCTAAAACCTGACAATATTTTGCATGGGCTTTTATTTATTTATTTGTTAGAGAGAGAGAGACAGAGCACAAGCAGGGAGGGTGGGAGGGGCAGAAGGAGAAGCAGAAGCAGGCTCCCCCCTGAGCAAGGAGCCCGATGCGGGACTCGATCCCAGGACCCTGAGATCATGACCTGAGCTTATGGGCTGAGGCACCCAGGCAGCCCTGGATTTTTTTTTTTCTAAACACTAGTTTTTTCAGGACTGTGACTATCATGTGAAATGAGAGAAAATTGCACTTCGTTGTGTTCTGATGTTCACTGAAAATTAATCATCATTTTGGAAGGTCACGCAGAGCGGCGATAACAGGACTTTTGGTATTTGAATCAGACACTGAGCCCCTGCGAGCGTGAGCAGCCTCTCAGGCCTCTGGGGGCATGTGGCAGCAAGAAGGCGGATTGGTTACCTAGAAGAAATGGACGAAGCAAGGAAAATATGGAGGATAATGGAAACCTCGTTTCTGACTGTCAGAGAAGGGAGTTACAAATCTGGAAAGGGAGAAAACTGGCATGCACCACCCTGCGGGTTTGATTATAATTAGAGAGATGGATGGATGGTTTTCAATATTCATGGACACATACAGAAATGAACACAGGACTAGATGTGTGTATGTGTACCCATAGTCCTAGCTTCCCCCTCCTCCCCACCCGGCCCCAGGAAGGCCTGGGAGCAATAGCAGTGAGCATGCCTTGCACCAGGATCTTGGTTTCTCCCCTAAAAGGAACCAGGACTTTTTGGGGAAATGGCCAATTCCAGGTTTGAGGTAGGAAAAGTACATGATGAGCCTGTAATATCCTTGGTGCCAGAAAGTAAGGATGCACTCAGAAATTGATGGGGACAAATCTAAAGGACAGGGGAGCCAGCTCTATGGAGCTCCCACTGGCTCTGAGACAATTTGAACACCAAAATAAGTAGCAACAATAACAGGTTACAACCTAGTGAAGAAAACAGAGAAACATATACGTATAAATGATGAATACACAAATGAGGGGAAGAAGAAACCTTTTTTAAAAAATTATTTATTTATTTATTTATTTATTTATTTATTTTAGAGGGGGAGGGGCAGAGGGTGAGGAAGAGAATCTCAAGCAGACTCCCCGCTCAGCATGGAGCATGACATGGGGCTCAATCCCATGACCCTGAGATCATGACCTGAACCGAAATCAAGAGTTGGACACTTAACCGACTGAGCCAGCCAGTCTCCCTGGAAAAAAGCATTTCTTACACAAAATTCCAACTAATACATGTAGAAGGAGATGGAATTAGGAAAACTATCATTTGACAACCACAGTGGTTATTAGCTACTTAGCCGAGAAACATCACTAGATACTAAAACAGGTCAATCAAAGCTGGAAGAAGCAGGATATTTACATAGTGTCAAAGTACTTCCCGACAGAACACCTTATCAGTTACAAAGGGAAGAAGAATAACTTTGCAGTGGCAGTTACCACCTCAATGAAATAGTCAAAGTCACAACGTCACATCCCCATGTGGACAGCATGGGACAAATCCAAATCCTGTACTCACTGATAGGGTGCAATGAGACAGACATGACGCACATTTTGTGGGATTCCTGCCAAAAGTGCAAAAAGGAAACCTCGGACAAACCCTAGCAAGGGACATTCTACAAAACAGCTGACCTGTGCTCTTCCAAAGTGTCAAGGTCATGAATGTCAAGGAGAGACAGATAAACGGTCAGAGCTTGAAGGAGACTAGAGACATGACAGCCAAATACAGCTTGTGACCCTGGATTGGATCTTATGGCTGTTGATTAGGTGGTGATAATGCATGAGTTTTAATGCCCCAATTTTGATGTGCTGTGGTTATGCAGAAGAACGTCCTTCTGTGCAGGAAACACACACTGAAGTACTTGAGATAATGGGGCGTCAGATTGGCAATGTATTCTCAAATGGTTCAGAAGAGAAAAAGAAAACACAAACTATTTGCGTTCTTACAGTCTTCTGTAAGTATGAAATCATTTCAAAATGAAAATTATCGGGGTGCCTGGTTGGCTCAGTCGGTAGAGCATGCGACTCTTGAACTCAGGGTCATGAGTTCAAGCCCCATGGTTGGGCATGGAGCCCACTTAAAAAAAAATTAAAATTATCTTCAGCATTATAAAATAAGAGGAAATGAGAGGTGCCTGGCCAGCTCAGTCGGTAGAGCATGTGACTCTTAATCTCAGGGTTGTAAGTTCAAGCCCCACGGTGGGTGTAGAGATTACTTAAAAATAAAACCTTTGGAGCGCCTGGGTGGCTCAGTTGGTTGAGCATCTGACTCTTGATCTCAGCGCAGGTCTTGATCTCAGGGTCATGAGTTCAAGCCCCGAGTTGGGCTCCTCGCTGGGCATGGAGTCTACTTAAAATAAAATAGGGGCACCTGGGTGGCTTAGTCGGTTAAGCATCTGCCTTCGGCTCAGGTCATGATCTTTGGTCCTCAGATCGAGCCCCACGTGGGGCTCCCTGCTCAGTGGGGTGTCTGCTTCTCCCTCTGCCTCTCCACCCCCCCATGTGCACACATTCTCTCTCTCTCAAATAAATAAATAAAATCTTTAAAAAATAAAATCTTTTAAAAAAGAAGGAATGATGAGCAAAGAAATTGGGAAATATGTGGGCAAATCCAAATACTATGAAACAATAATAATAATGTCTAATTTTAGCAATTAAAAAAATAAGTTAAAAGCCCAGACAACAACAGCATATAAGTTGGATGAATTATGATAAGAATGAAAGCATTCCAAGGCCCTTGATTATTAAGAAGAATGGGGATATTTATTAAATTTAGACTTTGTTAATATCAGGATACATGTGAAAAAATGTAGGGTTACCACAAAAGAATAAACAAGCAATTAGAAAAAAAAAAAGCAAAAATTAATCCAAAAGAAAGCAAGCAAAGGAAGGATGGGAAGAGTAAAATCATAGAAAACCCAAAATAAGATGTACACAATCAATCCAGACAGAAACAGAATGCAGACACATGTGGTCATGTGAATAAGAGAGAAGGTGAACTTCGAGATTAAAGGCACTGTTGATGGGGGCCCCTGGGGGGGCTCAGTCAGTTAAGCATCCGACTCTTGATTTCTGCTCAGGTCATGATCTCAGGGTCCTGAGATCGAACCCCACATCGTGCTGGGCATGAAGCCTGCTTAAGATTCTCTCTCTCCTTCTCCCTCTGCCCCTCCTCCCAGTCTAAAAAAATAATAATAAATAAATAAAGTAAATAAAAATGGCTCTGGCTGCTGGGTGAATATAGGACTGTAGGGGGTGAGGGATGGACAGGGGTACACGAGGTTCCTCCGTGGCCCTGATCACGTGGATGGTGGCAGAGAGGCTGTGCCAGCGGACAGCTGATGGACGGATGGTGCAGCCATTCTGAAGGGAGGTTCCCGGAGGATCGGATTCAGGAGGGCCCAGGTGGGACCCGGGGTTTGTAACTGTCAGCAAAATCCCCCAGATGATTCGCTCGAACAAGGCCTGTGGGTGCACCCACGCGTCCCCCAGCGTGAGGGTGGCTGACCTGAGGGAACCCCCGCTGAATTTGTCCAGTGCCTCCACTGAGGCTGTATCAGGAAAGAGCTCAGGCCATTCTTTCCCCCTTGATATCCTGTGGTTCTTGCCGAGATTGTGTTTCAGAGAAGTCTCCTAAATGGCTGAAGGCGAGCTGATGGCCCCAAACCAGCAGAGCCCCTCGGCCCTGGCCCCCTGCTCTGGCCGGTAGCCACAAGTGTCCACAGCAACCATGGCTGACCACAGGGGAGGATGCGGGCCTCCCTGCAACCAAGGCCACATTGGAGTAAAACCAAGGGGATGTGGGGCCAGCTTGTGTGGGGCGCCCCCAAGTGGTCAATCATGGCAGAGGCGCCTGAGGGCCCCAGAGGGTGTCCCAGGGACCAAGACTGAGGGACTCTAGCAAAGTGGCCAAAGCGGGACTTTTCCTGAGCATGCGACCTGGGGAAGTGAGTTTGCCAGGCTGTGGGCCACTCCCCCACCCACCGTGGCATGCCCGTGTGAGCCATGCTAGGCATTTGTTCGTTCATCCTTGCTTTCCCTGAGCTCTTCTACTCGTTGGGCCCACAGGACCCAGGGATGAGCAAGGCTCGCCAAGCCCCTTCCCTCGACAAATGTGTGTGACACGCAAGCGAGTGTGAACTTCACTGGGGTGAAACCACTGGATGCGTGATTTAAGATAGTATTTTTTATAGCAATACCAAAGCAGAGAGTTTATGGAGTAGCATGAACAATGTCCAAGAATTTTTAAGGTAAAACAGAACACATTCAAGAAATTTTACACATGGGTGAGTCATTTCCAGTCCCTCCTCTCTATTCCTGGGGACACACGTTACTCTTCTATGTGGCAGATGCTTCAGTGGAAACATTTGGTCAGTGTGGCAAGGGTTATAGAATCAGAAAAATCTGGGTTCACGTCTCAGCTCATCCTATCATCAGAGACAGAACAGTTATGATGAGTTTCTTCATCTCTCTGAGCCGATTTCCATATCTATAAAATGGAGACTATTTCCCACAAGACAAAGGAAACTTGGACACATTCCTAAACCTCTTAGGAATTTCAGATTACAGTCAATTCTCATCATTTGAGCTAATATGTTCTATAAAGTCACCTTGAGCACTGAACCATTGCTCTTAGGGGAAGTATAGGGTGGGGGTCCTGCAAGCCTCCACTCACATTTTGTCAACACATCAATGCATAACCTTGTTTAATGTGTGTTTCTGTTCAAAAACACCTGATTTCATGTATATTGTTGCTTCGTTAATATTGCTCTCACAGCCAACAGCTCATGCCCGAAGCTTATTGAATGCAGATATTTTCTCCATAGGCACAGCATTCTCGTGCATAGGAACGCTAGAGCACTTCAGCCCCACCTATGGAGACCATTTAACAGTAAAATCACCAAGAAAAAGCATAAAAATGCAAAAAAAAAAAAAAAATGTGGCACCAAATAGACTTTGAAGAGGACCCTTGTTTACAGTACAAGAGTGGAAAGAGAGCAGAAGCTTCTTTGCAGCTATTGACTATAGGGTGGGGGCTGCCCAGGCGGGGAGCAGCTCACGGGGCTCGCTCAGGAGCAGGCCTGCCCCAGGCTCATCCCAGCCTTCCCAAACCCAGGCTGGAACACTAAGAACTTGATTTTCCTTTTCTCTGAAAGGATGTTTCTACATGTGGATGATCTTCAATCCCTGGTCTTTACTCTTCGATTTTCTCTCTAATGAGAAAAGCAATAAAGGGAACCAAAGTTCACCTCCAGGGCCTGTGTTATCCACGTTCAAGAGAGAGACCTGTGGTGGGCGGGGGGGGGGGGGGGGGGAGGGGGGGGGGGGGGGGGGGGGGGGGGGGGGTGGGTTCGCCCCGCGGCAGGGAGGCTGGGTGTCTCTGTCGGTTAAGCTTCTCCCTTCTGCTCAGGTCATGGTTCCAGGTCCTAGGATCAAGCCCCACATAGCGCTCCCTGCTCATCAGGGAGTCTGCTTCTCCCTCTCCTGCTCCCCCTGCTTATGCTCTCTCTCTGTCTCTCTTTCTGACAAATAAATGAATAAAATCTTTTTAAAAAGAGAGAGAGAGAGAGACAGGGGACACTGGGTCCCCGATCTCTCCCATTCCAGGCCCTCGTCCCCTTTCTCACGTGCTCAAGGATGACTCTCCAGCAACCCTTCTCTTCCTCTCTTTAATTACCATTGTTTCCCTCTCCTGTCAAGACCAGCAGTGATGCTCTCGACTCTACCCAGAGGTCAGCCCTGGGATCCCAATCACCTGGCTTTTCTGCAGCACCTGGCACGGCGAGCATTCCTTCCTGTTCTCTCTGCTGGGCTCCCCCCGATTGCACTGACGGGGGCTCCCACGGTCTCCCTGCTGGCCCTCCCTGGCTGCTGGGGGCGCAGCACCAAGGCTCTGCTCTTTCCACACCCACCTGGTGTGCGCGGGGTCTTGGCTAGTCTTGCGGATGTCACCAGACTCACAATCCAGCCTTTCGCTCCCTTACGTCCAGCTTTAAACATCTCCCCTTGAATGTCCGGAAGGCAACTCAACTCAACACACCCAAAAACGAATCCTATCTGCTCCCCCGGGTCCTCCCCGACGTGAACGGTGACTGCAACTGGCCAGCAGCTCAGACCAGAGTCCCTTGGACTCATCCTTGGTTATTCCCTTTCTCTCACATTCCATGTCCAACCCACTACAGATCCTGTCAGCTCCACCTTCAGATAAATCCGCACTTCAGCCTCATGTCCCGCTCTCCCTCTCCAGCTACCACCCTGGACCTGGCCCCCAGCGCCCAGGGCCATGCCTCCGCCCCCCTGTCTCCACCCAACAGCCCAGTGGCCCTTTCAAAATAGTTTTTCTCCACAAATGCCTGAGGCTGAACTTGGAAATTAGTAGGAGCCACTGTGGATGATCGCATCCATCGTCCATTGCGGCAGGGCCGGAGCAGCCCCCAGGGCCCCGGATGGCGGCGCAGAGAGACCCCGCCTACTTCCGGCGGCACTTCCGGTGTTCTGCGGCCGGTTGTGCCGGTGCAGATCCTGCTGGCCAATTCCTTGTGCCTAGAATCCGACTCTATTTTACATTTAAAACCGAAGTTTCTTTTGCTCATGCTTCATAGACGCTGGCTCTCCCAGGGCTGCAGCTACCACACAGCGCGAGGGGAGACCAAGCTCTGTTGGCTTCTCCGAGAACCGCTCACCATGGCGGAGCCCTGGACACCCGGGGCCACATCGCGTGTGACGGCGGCCTCTATAGTGGCCCTCAGACACGGGCCACAGGCCTGGCGACAGATTTGGGAACAAGCGTTATCAGATTTCCAGGCGAGTGAAACAGGACTTCACTGAATTTCATTTCATTCGTTCTATTTTTTACTGTCTCATAGCGCAGTGACAAATCTATGCCGTGGGAAGTAACAGAATGAGATTATTTATCTGCTTTGGTTTGCCTGGTGGTTCCCCATCGCCCGATGACTGTCTCCCGCAGCCCTCCCCCAGCCCTCCCCAGCCCCCAGAAGCTCTGAGGGCACCCCTTCTCTCTCCAACCACCCACTCCCTGGGGTCACCAGCGGAGGTGTGGTCCCGGGCCTCCATGGTTTTTGTTGTTGTTGTTTAAGATTTTATTTATTTATTTATTTGAGAGAGAGTGAGCAAGAGAGAGCGTGAGCAGGGGCAGAGGGAAGGGGAGAAGCAGACGCCCGCTGAGCAGGGAGCGCAATGTGGGGCCCGATCCCCAGACCCCAGGATCATGACCTGAGCCAAAGGCAGATGCTTAACCAACTGAGCCACCCAGGGGCCCCCCTCCATGGTTTAAGTACAGAGGTGTAAGTCTGCCTCACCAGGAGTGATGTTCCCGGGCATGGGGGGGTACAGGTTATGCTTCTGGGCTATTCATCTATGACCCCATCCCCGCGGTAGGTAGAAGGCCCAGCTCCTTTGCAAGAATGACAGGTTTCCTCATTTCCTCCCCTCTGAGAATCTGTCATTGTCACAGCATCTTATCCCCACATCCATGAGTTGATTTCCTTCCCTCTCACATCCATTCCTTCCCAAACTACTTTTGTTCCGATGTCCACTGCATGCCGGCTCTCTCTCCCTCTTCTCCCTACTACGTGCTTGTGGATGGCTTCCAACCTCCTGTCTGAAATCCAGATTTATTCATTGTAAGTAAGGGCGAGCCCTTCTACCCACATGAAATGGCTCAAAGTGGGCCTGCACACTTGACTTCTCGGGTCGTTACGGGGAGCAGTTACATTATGAACAACGATAATTATGGTTTTATGGTAATTGGCATTTCTTTCTTCTTAATATTATGTGCTTTAAAAAAAACTATTCATGCAGGTAGAGTATATTATCTCTAAATTTCATTTCCAGATAGCTTAGAGGGTGTCACAGAACATCTGTTGGGAAGGGGGCCTCTGGGTCTAAGACTGTCCAAGGCCTCTGTGATGGGAAGGGTCAGGTGACACCTCCTCCACTCAGAGGCCTTCCCGTTACCTCCCCCACACTGCTTCTTAGTTCTTCCTGCTTCTTCTGCTCCGTCCCAAGGGCAGGTTGCTGCTCCTCCAATGTGCCAGGCACACTCCTGCCTCAGGGCCTTTGCACTACTGTCCCTTCTTTCTGGAGATTTCCTCCCCCGGATACCCTCACGCTTCACACTCTCACTTCCTCCAGATCTTTGCTCAGATACCTGTGCAGACTTCCCCAACCCCAGGCCAGCCCAGCACTCCCTGCCCCTCAGCCCTTCCTGCTCCTCGTCTGCCAACATGTACTCCCAGCTGAGGAACTATTCATGTAACTGCTGTGCCTTGCTGGTCCTCTGTCCTGCCCACCCCCCACCCCAGAACATAAGCTCCAAGTCGGCAGGGAGTTCTATGTGCTCTGTTCACTGCTGAATCCCCAATGCCTAGATCCAAAAATAAATCCCAAATGAATGAACGAGTATCTTCTTCACAGAATTGTTTTGAGGGTTGAATGAAAGGGTCCAGTCTGGTGCTGGACACAGGGCAATGATGAGATCCTGGCCCCATCCCTCTCCTCAGAGTTCCTGCCGGTAAAAAGCCCTCAGTCGTTCAGAAGGCGCTGCGGGACTATTTCCTTGGCCCCAAAATGGGGGATGTGGATCCAAGATGGGGAGTTGAGTGCACCAGACAGCGGGGCCTCCAGGAGACAGTGGGGGAATAGGGTGGAGGTGAGGAGAGGGTCAGAAATGCCCAGGTCCCTCAGATGAGCCAGTGGTGGGGCTGCCGCCCAGGTCACTGGGAATCTGGGCCGGAAGCACCACTCTGAGTCCGTCAGGATCCGGAGTAGCCACGAGTGCCGTGTTGGCGTGCCACTTACACCCGTGGGTACACCAGACACTGAAAAATAAAAGAACTACTTGTCCTTGAAGAGTTCTGTTTGTTTGCTTTCTGCAAATATATTTCGATCTTCTAAATAAGTATATGGAAGTAGGAGTCTTCTCTATGGAATCCATTTGGATTCCGTAACGATGACTTGGGAGCAGGGTGCTTCTGGCACAATATTTTAGGAAGCGCTCATTCCTTTGCAAAGCCCACCCTGCATTTGCACCACCCGAAGTGGGGGGGGCTCCCTTGAGATTTTGAGGCCTTAGGGGCCTCGCATGCCTCTCACTCTAGTCCTGGCCCTACTTGGAAGTTTATCTTTGTTGAGTGAAATGGGATGGAATGGCTCTCTGGATGAATCTGGGATTATCCTTATACCTGCAACCTGCCTGGGGGGCTATGTGCATCCAGTGTGCTCAAAGGTGAGCACAGGGCTCGGCCTCTTTTGCTAAGAAGTTAGTTTAACAAAGTTGCAAGAAACAAGGTCAATACCCAAAATTCCACAGCCTATCTCAATTCTAGCAATAATCAATTAGAAAACAAAATGTTTGAAAACGCAATTTACAATGCATGAGACTTGTTCACCAACACCAGCGCCTCCCTTCAGCATGTCTTAGGACAATTTATTTATCAAAAGCATGAGGTACTTGGGGCGCCTGGGTGGTTCAGTCAGTTAAGCGTCTGCCTTCGGCTCGGTCATGATCCCGGGGTCCTGGGATCGAGCCCCACATCAGGCTCCCTGCTTGGTGGGGAGCCTGCTTCTCCCTCTCCCCCTGCTGCTCCCCCTGCTTGGGTTCTCTTGCTCTCTCTCTCTGTCAAATAAATAAATAAAATCTTCAAACATATGATGTACTTAGGGATAAAGTTAACAAAATATATGTCAGACCTGCACACTAAAAACCGCACAGCATTGCAGAGGACCAAAATACATGGAGAGATCACCTCTGCTCGTGGATTGCAAGACTCAATATTGTTAAGATGCCAATTCGACTCAAATTGAGCTTAAGGTTAATGCAATCCCAATCAAAAGCCCAGCAGGCTTTCTGTAAAAATTTATAAGGTGATTCTACAATTTACATGGAAATATAAAGGTTCTAGAATAGCAAAAACAATTTTGAAAAAGAAGAATAAATTGAGAAAATGTACACTCCCCGATAATAGGAATTACTATAAAGCTACAGTAATCAAGACAGGGTGATCTTGGTGTAAGGGTAGACAAATCTCAGTGGGACGGAATAAGGAATCCAGAAAACAATTCAATGGGGAAAGGACAATCTACTGAGTAAAGTCCTGGAACAATTGCATATCTATATGGAAATGACTCTTCCTCACACTGCACACAAAGCTGAACTTGAAATGAGTCATAGATCTAAACATAAAAGCTAACACGATAAAACTTCTGGAGGGAAACAGGAAAAAAAAATCTTCACAACCTTTGGGTAGCAAAGATTTCTTAGGGAGCCCAAAGCGTGAGCCAATAAAAAATTGATAAATCAAACTTCAAGGAAATTTTCAATTTCCGGGCTTTTCAGAGGATTTTGTTAAAATAAAAAGGCAGGGGGACGCCTGGGTGGCTCAGTCGGTTAGGTGGCTGCCTTCGGCCCAGGTCATGATCCCAGAGTCCTGGGATCGAGTCCCACATCGGGCTCTTTGCTCAGCAGGGAGCCTGCTTCTCTCTCTCTCTCCCTCTGCTTGTGCTCTCTCTGTCAAATAAATAAAATCTTTAAAAAAAATAAAATAAATAAAATAAAATAAAAAGGCAGGGGCGCCTGGGTGGCTCAGTTGGTTAAGCATCTGCCTTCAGCTCAGGTCATGATCCCAGGGTCCTGGGATCGAGCCCCGCATCAGGCTCCCTGCTCAGCGGAGAGTCTGCTTGTCCCTCTCCCTCTGCCCTTCTCCCCTACTCATGCTCACACTCTCTCTCCTCTCTCTCAAATAAATAAATAAAGTCTTTAAAAAAAAATAAAATAAAAAGGCAAACCATAGGCTGGAAAAAAAAATATTTGCAATACGTGTATCTGTCAAAAGACTCGTATCCACAATAGGTAAGGTATTCTTACAACTCAATATGAAGATGACATGATTTTTCAGAATGGCGCAAAAGATTCAAACAGACTTTTCTCAAAAAAGAGATACAAATGGTCAATAAGTGTAAGAACAGAGGCTCAATGTCATTAGTTTTGTGGCAGATTCAAATTAAAACCCCATGAGACACCACGTCACACTGTTAGGATGGTTAAAATGGAAAAGACCAACAAACTCAAGTGTCGACAAGGATGAGATGCAGGTGGGACAGCCGCTGTAGAAGACAGCCTGGCATTTTCTTACAAGGTCAAACACACACTTACCAGTAATCCCACCCCTAGGTATTTTTTACCCAAGAGAAATGGAAACATATGTCCACACAAAAGCGTGTACTTAAATGTGCGTAGCAGTCTTATTCTTAATAGCGGAAACATGGATCAATCTCACAGACATGACGCTGAGCAAAAGCAACTAGACACAAATGACCGCATAAAGTGTGATTACATTTATATGAAATTCCAGAAAGAGTAAAAACCAAACTGTAGTGATAGAAAGCACGAACGGGGGGGCGCCTGGGTGGCTCAGTCGTTAAACGTCTGCCTTTGGCTCAGGTCATGATCCCGGGGTCCTGGGATCAAGAGCCCCTCATGGGCTCCCTGCTCAGCGGGGAGCCTGCTTCTCCCTCTCCCTCTGCCTCTCCGTCCCCAATCATGCTCTCTCTCTCTCTCAAATACATAAATAAAACCTTTTTTTTTTAAAAAAAAGATAGATGCCCGTCAACATATACAAATTATGTCTCATAAAGCTTATTTTATAAAATCCTATATTCTTTGTATTCCTCCCTAAGAAGCCCAGACACCGTGCTTATCTGATGCTCACATTCAGCAACTCTGAAGTGAGAATTTAGAAAAACTTGACTGGGTTGTAAAATGAGAAGATAAAGTGTGTGGAAAGGCCTTAAAAATGGTAACACAAAATGCAAATGTTAATTACAATTCCTTTTTATAAATGAGAAAAAATGAAAAAGAGTATAAAGCGGCTGGTGCCTCCCCCAGATCCTTGACCTGGAAAGATGCGTTCAGCCAAGGGCAGCCACCTCCCCTGGAAAAGCCTGGGAGGTCACGCCCCCCTCCAGGGCCACTGGCCCCAGGGGCGCTCTGGCTTCTTTGCCCACAACTGTGGGACAGCTCCGTGGTGCCACCCACACTCCAGGCTTCCGGGATCAGGCTGAGGCTGGGAGACCAAGGGCAACCACATGGTCCCCTCCCTGCTCCCTGCGCCCCCCACTCTTGAGAGCCCTCTCTCAATGAACCACCTGCTCAGGAAGCCCCATCTCAGGCTCCACTTCTGGGGAATCTGACCTAAGACACCAGGAAATAACACTTGGAAGGGCAGGGAAAGATCCAAGAGAAAGCAGAAGTCTACAAGAAAGCAAGGGATGGGGTCGCTCTTGGTCTCAGGGGCTGGGGCAGCTCCTCTGGAGAAGCCCTGAATCCACCATGTCCCTCCTCACCTCTCAGACCTTCCATGCCCTAGTTCCTGCAGGGTTCAAGGTTCTTGTCACTCCTTCCCCACACAGGCCGCCTGATCCTCATGTGCCTGACTGTCACGGTCACCTCCCCTACTCAAACCCATGGGACCCTGGAGGATGCTTCAGTCTCTGAGCATTCCCTGGGCCCTCCCTTATGACCCCATGGGGTCTCACGTTCCTCCTCTCCTTCCATCACAGCCACACCCCCAGCCAGGCCATGAGCCCCATGAGGGCAGGGTGGCCAAGAAGGGGTTTCAAAACTCATCAATCCCAGAATCCAAAAAGGTCAGGGTGGAGAAGTATTTATAAAAGGATTTCCTTGGAGAGAACTGGAAGTCCCACCTCCCGCCAAGTGTAATGAGGGAGGGGAAGGGGGAGGGGTATCAGCCTCCCCCTTCAAGCTTGGAGAGTCTGGGCCTCCCACAGAGCTTGATGGGGGGGGCCGCTGTTGGGGTCACACCATGAGGACAAGACTGTGGTGCTCCCCTGGCCCACTGACAAACGGGGACCAGCCTGCCTCCCAGAGTTGGTCCAGGCAGAAGAGGACGAGGGTCACGCATGTGGGGGCACGCTGGAGTCCCACCGATCAGCTGGAACAGCACGCAGGCCTCACAGAGGTGGGTTTCAGGGGGGCTACTTAAGTCCTAGGACCTGAGAAGGGAGACAACGAGCAGGGCACTAGAGGACACCCCCCCAGAGCACGGGGACCCTTGCCCTAGAGAGTCTCTCAGTCACCCATGTCAGCCCAGGAGACAAAGTGGCCAATAAATCCCAGCAGATCCCAGCACACTCATGGAGCTCCTGGGACCAGACAGTCATGCCAGGCCTTTCCTGCCCGCCCCACCCCCCGGCCCCAGCTGCTCCCTGGCCCACTCCCAGCTGCAGAGGGGAGAGGACGAAGACACAGCTCAGACCTCCTCCCTGCTGCCCGACGTCAGCCTGCAGTCATGACATGTCTTGGCTGGGAACAAAAAAGGACCAGTACATGGGACTAGAAACCTTGAATTTCCGAATTGAGACCTTGTTTAGACTTAAAGTGACCATAGGACATTCCTCCCCCGAGAGTGATTGGAAAAGTCATGGATCACCCAGATTTTCATCTCCCACTGCACTGGGCTGAACAATGTCCCCCCCCAATCCATGTCTACCCAGAACCTCAGAATGTAACTTTATTTGGAAATAGAGTCTTTACAGCTGAAATCGAGTTAAGATGAGTTAAAAAGGTTGGGGCCTAAATCCACTGAGCGGTGCCCTTTTAAGGAGTGTGGAGGGGAGAGGAATTGGGCCACAGACACACACAGAAGGAAGGCAGGTGAGGACACAGAGACACAGGGCAGAAGGTCACGTGCCGATGGAGGCAGAGACAGGAGAGATGCGTCTATGAGCCAAGTAACGCCAAGATCACAGGCAGCCACTGGAAGCTGGAAGAGGCTGGGGAGACGCCTCCCTGGAGCCCTTGGAGGGAGTGCGGTCCTTCCGGCCCCCCACTTTCAGACTTCAGCCTCCGGACCTACAAGAGTATAAATTGCTGTCATGAGCCCCCAGTTTGTGGCACTGTTACAACCCTCAGAAATTAACACACTCGCCATCTAAAGTTAGTGTCCCACTGGCTCGTTCCACAGCCCAGCCAACGGCAGGTGTCATGTGGTGCCCTCCGAGGCCTCGCTGGGCCCACTCGACAGAAGGGAGCCCCTGCCTGGGGCTGCCCTGCCCGCGGTTGGGTAGCTGCTGGTGGTATGGTTACCAAATCAGATGTGCCAACCCCATCCCTCCCCGGCGCCTGCGTGGAGGATTCGGAGACAATGTTGCCAGCCCCTGTTCCTCTCCTAGGGGCTGGCCCCAGATGTCCCATGACGCTCTCCACATTCAGATCCAGTTCATTGATGGGCATAAATCCAAGATGAGAGGCTTAAACAAGAGCCCTTGAATCTAATTAAAATCCTGCCAGCCACAAAGCTGGGGCTACTCCCAGGAAGTGTCCTCTGTGGCATTCCTAAGACCACATTCCCCTTCTCATCTCCGCGGAAAGTATGTCTCTGGCTTTTTTTTTTTGCCCATTCATTTGCGCTAGGCTCCTGTGTGCTTTAAACTCCAGATCTAGTTTGCTTGAGGGAATCAGGCCACTGAGACACCCTTCCAAATACCCACGTGGACCCGGATTTTCCCAAGTGACACTTCGTCGGCTCACAGATACCAGTGATCCACAGATAATGCCCAGAGGAGGAAAGCATCGCCAACAGCCTGGCTCATTAGGGGCCTGGGTGCAGCCTCTTGTCAGCGTTGGGTACCAAGTCTCTCCAAGTCAGAGGTGTGTCTTCCAATCAAATTAGTGCCCAGAGCAGATGGAAATGGATTTGAATTTCACAGCTAAGTGAGAAGGTCATACTTTTTCTATTTCAGAATGTATGGACTCTATTTCCCTTACCGGTATCAAGGACTTGGATTCTGCGTCTTTTTCTTTCTCGTTTATTTTATTTTTATTATTCATGTTAATAATGCCTTTCATACAGCTTACAAAAAGCCTTCCAAGAGAGCAGGGCCATACTCATTTTATAGACGAGATCCGTGCAGCTACTGCCTGGGAAATTTCCCAAAACCCCTGGTCTCTCATCTCCAATTCAAAGCTCTCCCCCCTATATTGCCTCTTCCAGAAGCTAATGAATGAAAATTTGTAGTGAAGGAAACTCAAGAGGCCATTTAATGAAATCACTTTGGGAAACCGGTCAGAATCTATGAACCAGAAAATTCCTTGCACGGAAGGCTAGTAAAAAGATCCAAGGAGAATTCCTCCGCCTCCCAAAGCAGTGGGACTCTGGAAGAGACTCCCCTGGTGACATCTGTCCCTTCTTCCAAACCAAATTAACAGAAGTGCAGCCTGTGCTCATGGTTTGCCCGCTCCTGGAGGATTCCTGGTGTGGACTGCAGAGGAATGCCGCGTCTACATCCAGTTCCCCACCCCCTGCCAGAGTCCTGACTCCCCAGAGAGGTAGAGAGACTGGAGAAGTCTGAAGATCCCCAGTTCCACTGTTCGCTCACTGTCACGGGCTGAATTGTGCCCCCCAAAGTCACATGTTGAAGCCCTAACCCCCATCCCTCAGGACGTGACTGTCTGTATTTGGACACCTTTGAGAAGTGACAAAGTTAAAATGAGACCATCAGAGTGGGCCCCAATCCAGTCTGACCAGTGTCCTTATAAGAAGAGGAAATTCGGGCCTTCAGAGAGACACCAGGGATGCACGCGCACCCAAAAAGACCACGTGAAGACACAGTGGGAAGGTGGCCATCTGCAGGCCAGGGAGAGCGGCCTCAGAAGATATCAGACCTGCTGACACCTTGATCTTGCACTTCTAGCCTCCAGAACTATGAGAACTGTGAGAACATAAATGTCTGTTGTTTAAGCCCCCCGGTTTATGGGATTCGGTTATAAAGGCCCTAGCAAACCAACACACTCAGCAGCTCATTTGAACATCCATGGCCTCAAGCTTCTGATCTGCCATAGGGATGGCTCCCTGCCCTCTTGACCTCACGGGGTCAATGTTGAGGAGCCACTGGAATCATGGACAAAAAAGTCTTTTGTAAGACACAAAGCACCAAACACCTGGGAGACTGGAGAGTATGGTGCCCAAGGGCAGCAGGTCCAAGGCTGGGGCTGCGGAACAGCTGGGGTCAGACACTCACAGAGCATCTGCCCCTGGCTTGAAATGAGCCTTGAAAGCCAGTGTGGTCTTTCAGGGACTAATTTTTACAAAAACCCTAAAAATGTCCATTGTCTTGGGCTCAACAATGCCACCTCTAGAAGATAAGCAGAGAAGTGAACTAATATCATGGGGAAAAAATCCTCCTCCGGGACAGAAGGGTATCCTGGAAGAGAGTGTCTGATTGGCCACTGTGCCTGGAAGGATGGATCTGCTCTCTGCTCTGACTCCTGGGCAGAAGCTCATGATTTGGCTCGGTGGTCAGTCAGTTTCAGAGCAAATGTGTGAGATTTCTTTTTTAAGATTTTATTTATTTATTTATTTAGAGCACATGTGAGCAGGGGGAGGGGCAGAGGGAGAGGGAGAGAAAGAATCTCCAGCAGACTTCCCACCGAGCGCAGAGCCTGACGTGGGGCTCGATCCCATGATCCTGAGATCATGACCTGAGCCAGAATCAAGAGTTGGACATGAGCCACCCAGGCGCCCCGAGATTCTTTTCTTCCATCAACTGCAATAGAATGAATGTCTGTATCTCCCCCAAATTCATATGTTGAAACCCCAATCCCAGTGTGATGGTATTTGGAGGTGGGGCCTTTGGGAGGTAATTAGGTCATGAGGGGAACCTTGTAAGAAGAGGCCAGAGAGAGCCAGCTCTCTCTTTCCTCCATGTGAGGATCCAATGAGGTCAGCAGTCTGCAACCGGGAGAGAGTTCTCACCAGAACCCGACTATATTGGTGCCCTGACCTCAGATTTTCAGCTTCCAGAACAGAGAGAAATATCTTTTTATGATATAAAAGCCACCCAGTCTGTGGTACGTTGTCATAGCAGCCTGAACTAAGACACCAACCGGCCGACACCAACGGGTGTCCTACGATTCCATTCAACTCTGACCCTATCTCCCTGAAGTTAGCATCCCATTCCAAAGTTAAAGGGCTCAAGACTGTCCCCACCTCAGACCCCAGTCACAAGCCTGAGCCTCCTATACTTCTGACCGATTGGCTATACATGGAAGGTTCCCACAACTCCTTCTGCAGGTTTGATATTTGCTAGAACAGCTCACAGAACTCAGGAAGGCACTTTACTTACTATTACTGGTTTATCACAAAAGATACAACTCAGGGAGAGCCAAGTGGAAGAGATGCACAGGGTAAGGTAGGGATGGAGGGGTGCAGAGCTGCCACGCCCTCTCCAGCTGAGCCCCCCTCCCAGCACCTTCATGTGTTCACCAACCCAGAGGTTCCTCAAGCCCCGCCATTTAGGGATTTTTATGGAGGATTCATCATATACATGTGATCAATTATTAACTCAATTTCCCACCCACCTCCCCTTCCCAGAGGTTGGGGGAGGGGAATGAAAGTTTCAACCTTCTAATCAAGGTTTGATCATTTTGGTGACTAGCCCCCATTCTGAAGCCATCTAGGGGTCCAGCAAGAGTCACCTCATTAAAACAAAAGATGTTCCTATCACTCTGGAAATCCCAAGGGATTTAGGAGCTCTGTATCAGGAATGGAACTGGGGATAAAGACCAAACATTTATTTTTTATTATGCCACAGTCAGGAGATAAGAAACAACAAGAGTAGAACACTGGTCTCAATGACATCTAGGAAAGGGGTATGTGGATGCTCTGAGCCTTGCGAGTGTTCCCCAAAGGCGGTCACTGTGGTGCAGGCTCGCAGGAAACAGGGTGCAAAGTGTTCCAAACTGAGGACCTAAATTTGCAGCCAAGCAAATCGTTTCTCACATGGATAAATTTTATAATACACTGTGGTGGTGCAGAGCAGGGAATTTGGGTAAATATGATTATTGGTTCTCTTAAGCAACACCAAAGAAGCCAGCTGGTTTAATTTACAATAAAATTTCAATTCACTGGTAACAGGATATATTAATGAAAAATTTGAAATTTTGGTATAATTAGATATCCATTTAGAAGGGAACAAAGTTGAATATCTACCTCACACCATAGACACAAAAATCCTAATCAAGTCAATATTCACACATATGTATTCACATATACAACAGTGATATGAAACATAGGAAGGTGTATTTATAAGTTTGGGCTGTGTAGTTCCTCTTTAGGCATAATATGCAAATTCAGAAGCCAAAAAGGCAAATCTTGGGTATTTGATTACATTAAAAATTTAATTTCAGTACAGCAAAAAACATTATAATTATAGCTAAAAAATAAATGACAGATGGGAGAAAATATTTGTGGCATATTTATTCATTCATCATTCAACAAACATTTAGTGAGCACCTACTATGTCCCAGGCACAATGCTAGATGCTCATAAAATTATTTTAAAAATATACACAAATTTGCATTTTGACTAAAATTTTTAATGTAAGTGTGACTAAACAAATGTTTATATACAAAATATGTGAAGTTATATACCTAAAATAAAACATTGAAAATAAACTACAAATATAAACAACAAAATAAAATAAATCCACAAGGGGCTCCTGAGTGGCTCAGTCAGTTGGGCATCCAACTCTTGATTTTGGCTCAGGTCAAGGTCTCAGGGTTGTGGGATCATGCCGATGTGCTGGGCATAGGATTCTCTCTCTGGGCGCCTGGGTGGCTCAGTTGTTAAGCGACTGCCTTCGGCTCAGGTCATGATCCTGGAGTCCCTGGATCGAGTCCCGCATCGGGCTCCCTGCTTGGCAGGGAGCCTGCTTCTCCCTCTGACCCTCCCCCCTCTCATGTGCTCTCTCTCTCTCTCTCATTCTGTCTCAAATAAATAAATAAAATCTTAAAAAAAAAAAAAAAAGGATTCTCTCTCTCCCTCTCCCGCTGCCTCTCCCCGTCCTGCTCATACACTCTCTCTCTCTTAAAAAAATAAAATAAAATAAAAATAAGAACAAAAAAATTAAAAATAAAGGCACACACACAAAAAAGATTTGTTTAATGTATGTTAGGATTAGTTTTGACTGCATATAAAAACTCAAAAAAGCAGTGGCTTAAACACAATAAAAGTACATTTCTCTCTCACACAAAAAGGTGTAGATGAAGGTCAGCCAGAAATGGTACAGCAGTTACATTGTCAACAGGGACCCAGCATTCTTCCTTCTTTCTGTTCCACTACTCCAGTACTTGGTGCCATCTTCAAGGCAGCCTCATGTTCCAAACTGGCTGCCAGAGTTCCAGCCATCCAATCAGCATTCCAGGCAGCAGAAAGGGGAAAGAAGGACAGAACAAAAGTGCATCCTCCCTACTGGATTGACTCCCCGCAAGCAGCCCTTCTGTCCTGCCAACATCTCATGGGCCACCCCCTGCTGCAAAAGAGGCTGTTTAATGTAGTTTTAGCCAGGTGCATTTTCACCACAAATACATTTTGGCTCTGCTACTAAGAAGGAATGGGAAAATTAGTACTGGATGACAACTAGAAACTTCTGCCACAGTAGACAAATACTAACAACAAAAGCTGGCCCGACAAAATTAAAATAAGAATTTATGGCAGAAAGCATTATTAAGCATACATAAATATACAACATAATGATAAAGTATACTATCATCCAAATCATGAATTTGCATGCACCTAACAACATAACTTTAATATGCACAAAGCAAAAACTGACTCATTTACAATGAGAAATGGAAGAGCCACAGGCATGAAGGAAGGACTTTGATAGGCAGATAAAAAATGTTGTAATAATTTATAATGTCTGAATAACATAATTCACAGCTTAATCTACTTCATGTATTCAGATGCAACAAATAGACAATATTGATTATTTTCAAGCACACACTGAACATATGTAAAAATTGACCATTCATGAGGTCACAGAGGAAGTCTTAAGAAATACCAAAAAATCTGTATCTTATAGGCCACAATCTCTGAGCACAATGCAGTTAAACTGGAGAACCCCCCCCCAAAATTTTTTTTTTAAAGATTTTATTTATTTATTCATGAGAGACAGAGAGAGAGAGAGACAGAGGCAGAGGGAGAAGCAGGCTCCTCGCGGAGCAGGGAGCCCGATGTGGGACTCGATCCCAGGACCCTGGGATCATGACCTGAGTCGAAGGCAGACGCTTAACCGACTGAGCCACCCAGGCGTCCCCCCAAAAAAATTTTTTTAACCCCACTCATTTAGAAATAAGAAATGAACCTTTAGATTATAGAGGATTATAATCTAAATTATAGATTATAACTCTAGATTATAAAGGAACCTACAAATACATGACAAAATATTGAGAATTGGATGTTGACAGAGCTACTGCTTTTCAAAATTTGTGGGATGCAGCTAAAGTGCACAGCTACTTAGTTCTAAATGTATACACTTAACTGTGATATATTTTTTAAAAACAATGAAGATTGAAAACAATGACTGAAACAGTCAACTCGGGAAGCTAGAAAAATATTAAAGAGAAAACCAAAGAAAGTAGAAGGAATGACATAAAAATGGTAAAAGAAAACCTGACGAAATAGGAACTTTTAAATACTGGAGATAATTAGTGTCACTGGAGACTGTGAATTCCCTGCCTCTGAGGCTTCCTTCCAAGGGGAAGGAGGAACTGGTCAGGCCCCTGTGCTCTCCCTCCCTCACCTTACACCTCCTGGGGGACAGGAGCGCCCCCCTCCCAGGTTGGACACAGAAGCTAAGCATGTATGAACCCACTTCTTCTCTTCTCTCTCAATCTCTCTTTCCCCTCTGTCCCCCTCCAGCCAAGAATGTGTTCACTGTTGCTCTTGACCACAGACTAAGTTGAGCATAAAAGCCTGTCTCTATGGGACAAAGTGTGGGTTGCCGTTTCTCAACCCTGTGAGTAAGTGGGCACATGAGTCTGTCTCACTCTGGGCTTTGGTCCTGGAAGGGCCTTTGCCCTCATCTATAAGTTTCATTCTCCTGTATCAACCTCATCAATAATAAGGATGATGATTTGGTGCTTCCCTTTTGTCTGGTTCTCAAATCATCTGTAAATCCCATAAGACAGATGATATTTATTGGATTTCCAAAAGCTGATTTCTTTAAAAGACCAATAAAATAAACTTTGTGCAAGTCCAATCAACTCAAAGAGTCAAGTCATAAGCATGAGGAACAAAACAGAGATCATAACAATTATTATAATAGGGGTGTTTTAAAATAATATAAAAGACAGACCCCACTTATTTAGGAAGACAGCATAGCTGATATGCCAGTTGGACAAAGATTGCACAAGAAAAGAAATTTATAAACTGATTTCACTGTTTGACATACATGTAAAAATCCTAAGTAAAATATAAGCAAAAAAAATTCATTATGTGTTTTTTAAATGCATACATCATGACCAAGTTGGGATTATCCTAGGCATGTAATGGCCAATTTTTGGAAAATATTTCGATAGAATTTGCCACATTAACAGAGTAAAGAAGAGATGACATCACCATCTCAGTAGATGCTGAAAAACAGGTAATAAAATTCAACACTTATTCATGATGCAAACGAAAAATAGAAAGAAATTCCCTTAGTTTGATCAAGGAAATCTACTAAGAACTCATAGCAGAGAGCAGATTATTATGCTTTAATGTGAAAACATTAAAAGCATAGTCATTAAAATTGAGGAATAAAATAAGGATACCAGCCAACACCCTCTATCTGATATTGTGCTGGAGATCCTAGCCAATTCAGTAGGATAAGAAAAAGAAATAAACAGACAATAATAGGAAAAAAAGAGCCAAAACATTGTGGTTCTTTGTTGATAATATGATTGTCTACATTGAAAATCCAAGAGCTTCTATAAACTTTGAAAAGTAATAGAAGGGTTGCTAGATACAAGAGCAACATAAAAGATCAATAGTAATATTCTATGCCTGGCAATAACCAGTCAGAAAATACAATACCAGAAGGTATTGCTTACAAGAGCAGTAAAAACCACTAGGAATTGAGATTAAAAGAGAGAAGGTGATGCGTAAGACCTTTATGGAGGAAACTGCAAAATATTACTGTAGAACACAAGATAAAGATATATAGCATGTTCATGAATAGAAAGACTCAGAATCATAAACATAACAATTCTCCCCAAATTAATCTATAAAGTTAATACAATTCCAATCAAATTCTGAATGGGCCTTTTCAGGGAACCTGATAATATAATCCTAAGATGCAGCTGGGATAGTAAAGGCTCAAGGATAGCCAAAACTTTTGAAGGAGAACAACAAATGGAGGTAAGGGGCGGGATTTGTCCCTACCAGGTAGCAAGACTTATAAAACTATGATAATTAAAACGGCACCTGGGTGGCTCAGTCAGGCGTCTGACTCTTGATTTCTGCTCAGGTCATGAGATCGAGTCCCACTTCAGGCTCTGCACTTGGCGGGGAGTCTGCTTGAGATTCTCTCTCTCCTCCCTCTGCCCCTCCCCCACCATGCACTCACTCTCTTTTTCGAATAATAAATAATTAATTTTTTTTTAATCTATGTGATAGTAATACAGTGATAGACAAATACACCCAGAATGTGAACCCAGAAATTTGATATAATAAAGTTAATAAGAAAATGGATGGACTATTTAATAAATTATACGAGGCCAACTGGTTGGCCACAAAACAAACGTAGGTCCCAGCCTCACACCGTAGTGGACGCGGGGGCCCTGCCACATCCCCTGCACACTCTTGAGGCAGACCCACAGAGGGTCCACCTGCAAACACCTCTGAGACCCACGGGCTTCTACTCACCCTGCAGGAACAGCAGGCCGGAAGGGCAGGCTGAGTTAATGTCCTAGGAATGGCGCTCAGGAGGCGATCGGCAGAGCTAAAGGATGAACACCGCCCCTTCTTTGCCCCTGAAGCAAGATAATTGTCTCCCCGAGGTCCCCAATGGGACTGAGTCTCATTTGTCCTCAGTGGTACCTGGTCATCAGCATGTACTTCCTTGCCCTTCCCCTCCCTTCCCCTCTCCCCTGCTGGCGCACAAATCTTGGTCTCAAGTCAGCTCCTGGAGGAACCAAACCTAATATAACACCATACAAAAAAAAAGGGACAAGATCCACTAGAGTCTCAAATGCAAAAAGATGAAAATCAAAGTTTTAAAACATTTATAAGAAGAAAATGTAGGAGAACCCGTTTATGATCTCTGCACAGGGGAAGCATTTCTTAAACAAGATGCAGAAAACACATCCTAAAAGAAAAGATTGATAAATGGGATGACAGTAGAATGCGGTATTTCTGTTCAACAAAAGACTCCACAAAGTGAAAAACCAACTATAGATTAGGAAAAGATATTTGAACAGTACTAAAGGATCATGACCGGAATATGTATGAACATCCTAGAAAGAATAAAAATAAGACAAAACGAGAAAATGAACTAAGGACAGAAATTGGAAATCCATAAAATAAAAAATGCAAATGGCCAAGAAACATAAAAATATGTCTTACCTCAATAATGCTTAAGGAAATACAAGGTAAAGCAATGAGATCATCATATTTAATCTACCAGATTGGCACCATTTCAGAAGATGTGAACGGCGTGGGCGAAGGGCGTGCTCAGCACCTGCAGCGAACAGGAATCAAAACCTTTTGGGAGAACAATTTGGTGACATCCAAAAATGTGTGAAATGCTTATACCCTATGACCCAGCCATCCCACTTTTAGAAATGTATCCTACAGAAATAATAGCAAGAGTGTATAAAAAATATGTTAAAGGGTATGTTTTTCTGCATTGCTAGTAAATAGAAAAATCACAAAGAAAACCTAAATGTCTCTCTATAAGGAATTTTAAAATAAATGAAACTATACAATTCAGTCATTACAAGTAAGGGGCAAAGTGTGCTGTGTCCATACAATGCAATATTATTCAGCCTTAAAAAACAGAAAAGACATTCTGACACATTGATGAACCTGAAAGATGTTATGCCCTATGAAATAAGCCCATCGCGATAGGACAAACACTGAGTCCTCAGACAGGAGGTCCATAGAGTTGCCAGGTGCATAGAGACACAAAGTAGGATGGTGGCTGCCAGGGTCTGAAGGGAAGGGGGAATGGGAGTTCGTGTTTCAAGGGGACGTAGTCTCAGTATGGGACAATGAGAATGTTCTGGAGGTGGATAGAGGTGATGGTTGCATAACAATGTGAATGTATGGGATGCCATTCAAGGGCACACTTAAAATAGTTAAGATGGTGTGTATATGTTCTCTACATAACATACATATGTGTTACGTGTATTTTACCACCTTTTTTTAAAAAAAGATTTTATTTAATTATTTGAGAGAGAGCGCGTGCGCATGAGCGGGGGGGAGGGGAGAGGGAGAGGGAGAAGCAGGCTCCCCGCTGAGCAGGGAGCCCGATGTGGGACTCAGTCCCAGGACTCGATCCCAGGACCCTGGGATCATGACCTGAGCCGAAGGCAGATGCCTCACTGACTGAGCCACCCAGGCGCCCCAAAGCCTAGGGTTTAAAAAGAGGTGAATCATTTAGCATGGGGTCGTGGTCATGAGACAGAAAGTCGGCGCTGTGTTCCCGGGGGTAGAGGAGAGAGAGGCCGTCACGGAAACTGCACGAGGATGTCAGGAAGGAAATCAGTACCCCGCGTGGCCAGCGTGGCCCACGTGGCCGGCATGGCCGGTGCTGAGAACAGGCTGTGGGAGTGCAGTCTCTGGGCCCCTTCTCCCTGCCCTGAGACAAACACCCCCAGGGCACCGTGGCTCTCAGACAGTATCGGCTCCCCGTTTCCAGATCCAAACCCCCCCGGCTTCGGTCACTACTATGCCTGCGACCAGGTACCACCCCAATTCTCTGTTCTATCTAAGGCCAAGGCTTGGCCCTGCTGCAGTCGGGAAGCTGTCGGTGGTGGGGGTGCGTCTGTGTGTCTGTCTGTGTCTGTCTGTCTGTGTGTGTGTCTGTGTGTCTGTCAGTGTATCTGTGTCTGTGTGTCTGTGTGTGTCTGCATGTGGTGGGGAGAGAGGAGCTTCTTATTTTTCACATATTGTTTTTTAAATTAAGGCAAAATTCACAGAACAGGAAATTAACTGTTGTGAAGTGTATGCTTCGGGGCATTCGGTGCGTCACAAGGTCGTGCAAACACCCCTCTGGTTCTAAGCGCTGTCACCACCCCGGAGAAAACACTGTGCTGTTAAGAGTGAGGCCGGGATTAGAAAACGCATCATTTCTCAGGGAACAAGCTATGGCCGAAGCTCGAAGGGAGTGAGGGGGAGGGCAGAGCAGCGGGGTGCTGGGTGTGGGCTCGGGGTGGGCCGAGGGCCTCCATGCTCTGACCCGGGAGAGCTCGCTGCACTGCAGGGTCAGCCCCAGCCCGAGGCCGGCTCCTGTCACCCCTTGTCTAGCAGCGTGGGCTGCAGGCCGCGGCCAGGGAGGGAGGTGGTGTGACCTCCCAGGAAGGCAGCTCCATCAGCGGGGGTCAGTTGTGCAGAGAAGAAGGGACGCGCTGAGCCTCTCTGGCCACAGTCGAGGTCCGGGCCACGCTGGCCAGAAGGCGACCGGCACGGGCATCGCCGGCCTCCACCACAGGCCACCCCTCGAGACACTCAGGCTCCTGCTTCCTGCATCGGGTCGCCTCCCCGGGGCTCTGTCTCTCTTGTGCAGTTGTCAAAACTCCTGGGGAAACTCCAAGGGGTGGGTGAGCGGGGAAAACCGAGGCCCCGCCCCTGCACTTGACCCTGAGGTCTTCGCTGACACTGTCGCCCTCCCCCACTTCTTCCCTGGGGCTGGGGGCCTCACCTGGGGGGGCGCTCTGGACTCCCATCCCCTCCAGCCATGGTTGCTGTCTGTGCCACACATATCCCCTTCCTTGTCCCCATGTCCTGTCCCCACCTCCTGTCCCTGTGACACAGCAGTGTCCCTGCTCCTTGTAAAGACTGGGCTCTCTCCCCACTGCTGGAGGGGGCGCTCCTTCTGCACCTGCGGCGCTATGGCGTGGGGCCCAGACGGACAGGCTACTGCAGTGCTAAGTTTAGTGGGACCCTTACGTGGCCCTGTGGAAACACACACACGTGCATGCATGCACACACACACACACATGCACGCGTGCTCACACACACTCACATCTGGAACCAGGACCTCTAGACACACAAAGCCTGAAGGACGTGGGGACCCAAGGCACAAATTCCCTAAGTGGGTCACAGGGGTTGGCATGAGTAGAGCCACTCCCACGGCCGCCCCGAGCCTTCCAGAGCGGACACAGCCTCGCCAGGCGGCGTAGATCATGGAACCATCTCACCTTGAAAGATCCGTACGGGGCCGTCCCCCTGCTCTCCCCGGCTGCCAGTTCTGGACAGGGCGGTCTGAGTAGGAGCACCGGATCCATGATCCCGTGCCTGCTGCCGTCCCTCCTTTCCCATAAAGTGAACCCGTTGGTCGTGGGTGGTGTTATGCATGCTCCCAAGCCAGTGAGCCAGCCTCCCCTGAGCCCGTGGACCGAGGTGCTGGCCCCGGCCCTGAAAGTAAGGAATGCAAGCCCCCTGCCCCAGAACCAAGTGCATGGACCTCAGTCAATCACTGCCCTTTGCAGGATGAAATCAATTTGCCACCAAGTGGCTGGCTCATCACCTCGAGGGGATGGGTCCATCCTGGGAGCTCAGAGCCCACCTCACTTGCTGGCAGGCCAGACGCTTGGAGGTGGCAGTAAGTGGCAGCTTCAGTGAGTAGGGGCACGCTGTCCTGGGCCCAGGCCTGGCCTCCAGCTCTGCCACCATAACTGCTTCTCTTCGTGAGCCCGTGGCCCGAGCATTGTGCCAGCCAAGGACAACGGCCGGCTGGGCCACCTCGTCCACTCGCTTGTTTGGTGTCTCGGTTGCACCAGACGCTCTCTGGCGCTAACGTGAGACCAAGAGCTTCCCGCTTTGTGCCCTCCCCCAGGCCCCTTTATCCCCAGTCCTCCCATCCTGCTCGTTGCAGACTCGACCAAGCAGTCCTGCCACTGTCCACGAGCCCATGCGCATCCTGAGTCCACCCAGTGTTGATGGCTAGCACCCCGCCCGAAGCCCTGCCCGCTGTCTCGTGGGCCCGCCCTGAGAGCTCACACCAATGTGTCCAGCCGACCCCTGCACGAGCTGACCTCAGCCTTTTCTCTCCTTGCGGCCGGCCACAGGTGTGAGCTGCCCCCAAGGTGTGAGCTGCAAGGGGCTTCCGTGTAACAGCAGTTGGTGGCATGGGAATCGGGGCCACCTGTCCTTTGGGACTTGTGTGAGCCCAGGCCCTGATGGGCTGCTTCCATCTTATGACAGAGGCCTTGGCCCTGTGTTCGGCGAGTGATTCATCAGCTCAGCTGGCTCACTGGCTTGGGAGCCACTTGGTCACCGGATGTCCCCTGGTCAGATGCTCAGTTTCCACCAGGCCCAGGGGCATGCCAGGAGCCCTTCTCCGCTGCAGATAGCATGGCCTTGTTCCAGCCCCTCCCGATCCGCACGGTGGCTTTCCTGTGGGAGCTCTCCACCTAGCAACCTTCTCTGCTAGGGACACCTCGAGTGCCATCGGGTCTGACAGGTCACATGCCTCAGACCTCACTGCAGCTCCAAATCTGCAGCCTTCCTTGTTGCCTCGTCAATGGGCCAAAGCAGTATTCTCCAGCATTGACATGCTGCCCCCAAACCCAGAGGCCCACCAGGAGTTGTGCTTCTTTCTGATTGGTGAAAGGTACTCGGTGCAATGAGCCACCCTTTGCTTTGGAGCAGATGACCTGACATGCCCAGACCTCCCTCCAACCTCTAGAGCACATATATTCTACCAAAGCTTCCAACACACCTACTACGTCTTGCTCATCGGGTCTGATTAACATGCTGTTGCCGACAGAGCGGACCAACATGGCCAACCGTAGGCTGTCCAGAAGGGCGGGGTCCCATTGAACTATACTGTGATGGACAGCAGGAAAATTCCCAGAGCTCTGGGGTAAGGCCATGCATGCATATGTTGGCCAGATGAATAGCCACATCCCATATGGACAAGATGATGTTAACCAGCTCTGACAGAGATGTTACATCCTCCACAGAAGCTTCACTGGGGGCCACTACTTGGTTGAGTCTCTGCTTAGCCACTGTCATCTGCCATGATCCATCTGGTTTCTGCAGGGGCCAGACTGGTGCACTCAACAGGGATGTGATAAAGACCCTTCCTTCTGCATCTTCTAAGTCTCTAAAGATGGCGCCAACCTCTATTATTCCTCCAGAAACGCAATATTGATTTCGATGTGCTCACTTTGGTGGCATGGGGCCGGGGGAAGAGGACCTAGGAGGGCTGTCTAAGGAGTTCCACTGGCCTTTGCTAATACAATAGCTCAAGCTCTGTAGCTAAAGGAACAGACATAAAGGTTCTGTTAACTGCTAACTGCTAAGTATTTCATTTCATTTACACGTTCAGGGACCAGGGAAATGACCACCAAGGGGGCCTCTGGATACAACAGGCCCATCGTGGGATGGACTTCAGCCAGGAATCCATGTATGACCAGGTCCCCCCCGCACTCTTCTCACCACTACATCATGGCCCCCAGGTATCGGGGCATCAATGTCAATTTGGACCCTACATCCAACAGCCCTCGAATGATCTGGGTAGCCTGTTGCAGCAGCCCTGGGGACGTGCCACTCAGCTCTCCCTTCAAGAGAGAACCTGCCAAGGGGTGCCTGGCTGGCTCAGTCAGAAGAGCGTGCAACTCTTGATCTTGTGGTTGTGAGTTCGATCCCCACAGTGGTGCAGAGGTTACTAAAAAAAATGAATAAATAAATTTTAAAAAGAGGGAGAGAGAGAGAGCCTGCCAGAAGGCAGTCAGCTCCCCGCCTCCACAGTGGGGCCACCATGTTGGAGCCAAGGCCATGCACTCCCTCCCCCTGGCCACTCCCAGTCAATGACTATACACAGCAGGAGCCAAGGGCCTGGCATTCTCTTCATAGTGTGGGACTCTTCTAAAGGGCAACCTTTGCGTTCTGACTCCCTCGGGGCCACACTGCAGGTGGACTTCTCCCCTGTAATCCTCCTTCCTTCCTCATCTCCTTTCACAGGTACCAGTTGGCTTTTTGAAGCCACTCCTGCTCCCTCCCTGGGCCTTTCACAGGTGATGCCCCTACAAATCTCTCACCCCTCTCACGCCAGCTGTTCATTCCCAGAGGACCGGAACTGACACACAACCTTGCCCCAAGGATGGTTACTAGACTGAATGGCTGGAGCTTTTTGTTATGGGTTGAATTGCATCCCCCTCAAAATATGTTGAAGTTCTAGCCCCCCACCCCAGTACCTGTGACTGTGACCTCATCTGCAAATAAGGTCTTGGTAGATGATCAAGCTAAGTTGAGGTCATTAGGGTGGGCCCTAATCCCATATGACTGCGTCCTGATTAAAAGGAGAAACTTGGACACAGAGACACACACACGGGGAGAAGGCCACGTGAAGCTGCAGGCAGAGATCAGGGTGATGCTTCCACAAGCCCAGGATTGCCATAGATTGCCGGCTAACCCCCAGAAGCTGGGGGAGAGGCTTGGACCAGATTCTCCCTCACATCCTTCGAAAGAAACCAACCCTGCCAATCCCTTGATTTCTGACTTCTGGCCTCCAGAACTACTAGACAATAAATTTTTGTTGTTTAAGCTGCCCCGTTTGTGATATTTTGTTACAGCAGCCCTAGCAAACTCATACAGTGCCTTTGGGAAAAGACTGGAAAAAATCACTCTCTCTGTTTGCCATGATATCTCAGGGTCCTTCTTTATGGGACCTACCCTTTCGTTAGTTGATGGATTCTGAGTTTAAGAACTTGTTCAAGTTTGGATAAAGGATCATTACCTTCCATTGAGGCAACTGACCTCCACCCCCTGCTAATTCATTCTTGATCACTTTTTCTTCTTTTTCCCTCTCCCTCTGTCTCTCCCCCCAACCCTGGTGTGCACTCTTTCTCGCTCTCTCTCTAAAAAAAAAGAGAGGATCCCAAGCAGGCTTCATGCCCAGTGTAGAGCCCGATGCGGGGCTTGATCTCATGACACTGAGATCATGACCTGAGCTTTAACCCACTGAGCCATCCAGGCACTCCAACTTTTTTTTAAGATTCTATTTTTTTTAAGTTTTCTCTACATCCAACATGGGGCTCAAACTTACAACCCTGAGATCAGAGTCACATGCTCTACCCACTGAGCCAGCCAGGCGTCCCATTCTTGATCACTTTTGATATACATTAAACAGTAACCTCACTGGCTGCCCATGTATCTCGCCCCTGGAAATGTCATGTGCATTAGTCATCTCCATAGGTCCTTGCAGTCATCTCCATAGGCAGCCCTTGGCTGCCACCCCAACCTTGCTGTCCTTTCTGGTAATTGTATCCACCTTGCTTGTGACAGTTAAGCCTGGCATTATGGGATCCTCTCATCTCCATCGCTACTAGGGAATTCAGTTCCATAGCAGCATCTCCACTGTCAGCCCCAGGCTACAGAGGACAGTGCCCCCTGGGCTTCTCAATGATGCTGGTGTCTCCTCCCCTATCCATTCCTTATCACCTTCATAAAGAAGTACGTTTGCCCAAGGAACTTAGTCAGACACTGGGTTTTCCAGTCTACAATAGAAGACCCAAACTGGCTTGCCCACTTCTCTGAGCCTCTGCATACCTTCCTCTGTGGTCTGCCACAGCTGTTCAGCACCTGCTTCCTTGAATGGGCACCATCACGACTCCCAATGTTCTGAGAACTATCTCTCAAGAGCCTTTCCAGGTGTCAAATCTGAGAGAGCCTTTCCATACTGTTAAATTCTTCAATATTCTGCTATATTCAGCTTCCCTTGACCTGGCACCTTCAGAGTCCACTCCTGGGAATGTTCTCCCAGTCTCTGCCCATCCCTGTAGGCTTACTCCTGTAGCTCCTTGATTCATTCCTCTTGTCCCTTAACAAGCAAAACACTCCCCTGGTCAGGTCACGTTGAGATGTGATTGCACTTTGGGGTCTGGTGGCCAGGAGAGGAGGTGGGAGCAGATCCTGAAGAGGGTAAGCCTTGTCTGGAAGGGGCAGTTATGCGAGGTTTCTGTATGGTCTTTAAACAAGAGGGAGACTTCTATCTTCCAACAGGATGAGTGGGCCACTTTAGCAGTCCAGAGAGTACAGGAGGTCCGGGGTTCAAGGTTGTCAAGTTCATCTCCCTGATAGCTCCATCCCAGGACTCAGGTCCCCACCCCACCCCCTTGGGGCCCTGATTTTGGAGGAGAGACGTCCCCAGGCTGGGATTCAGCCTTCTCTGAAATTCTATTACAGTTAAGTCCTGAGCCTGTCTCCAGCTGTCTGCCCTCTGGCTGTAGTAAAGTTTCCTTAAATACTGCAAAGGAATCCTCCTGATTTTGCTTTAAATTGGTGATCAACGTCCTGAGCTTGTCATTTTCTTTTCTCAAATCATCAATGGTACCCAGCAACAGCCTCCCTGTTCCGAAGTCCTTAGGATTATTATTTTCCCCAATGTCTTTCAAGCCCCAGGGATACTGCACAAGCCACAACATTCCCTGCCACCTGAGTCCTGTCCCAGGTGACCAAGATAGAAGCTGAGCATCTGGGACCACCAGGGCTCCACTTCCCACCAGGGGGGAGGGGAGGGGCCCTCAGCGCAACTGAAAAGGAAGGCATCCAACTGCAAAATCCCATCTTTGGTGTTTGCCTCCTAGGACCACTTTCAACACTACCTGCCTTCGGTTGTCTAGAAGCAGAGCCTGAGACACGGTTTTTCAGTTTTTAGGGAGCAGGGATTTGCCAGGGGGAGCTCCTTGGGACAAGAGTGAGGGAAGCAGGATAGGGAAGAGGGGAAGGTGAGTAATGACACCATTTCAGACGAAGCTCAGCCTTGACCTGATGCACAAATTGAACCATGAACTTATCCCGGTCTGAGGTGAGGGAACAGCTTCTTACACCCTGAATCAGTTGGCCACAGGCTATGGGCTGTCCCCTGAACCTTCCAGGCATTGTGGCTCCGTCAGCCCAGAACATTTCTCCAGAGAAGGCACACCAGCTGGGAGAGGGACCTGGTGGGGACACCACCAGTGGCTACTGGAACTGCAACCCTCTCTTCTGCTACCTCAGCCCAAATCACCGGTCAATCACCATTTCATTGTCTCTGGTGAGAACCAGTCACCTACCCAACGTGTCCCCCAAGCTGCAGGAAACACAGACCAAGCTCCAAATTCCCACTCCACTCATGCCCTCTCTGACCTCTTTGATAGACTGGAGGGGAGTCATCTAGGAGTTCCAAGGTGGGTTCTCCATGACCAACTTTGCAAGGAAGAAGGATTTGCATGTCCTTGTTTGCTTAAAGCCTCCATCAAAGACAGCCAGCAAGTCTGAAGTTAACACCCTGTCGTCTTAGTGTGTGAGCTACATCTGATTCCAGCTTTCCACTCCTCTCCCCTGATCCTCTGCCCCAGGGCTTACCCACCCTCATGCCCCAAAATCAGCGGAAACATAGGCCAGAGCTCCATCCCATCCCCCCAGCACCGCCCAAAGCCAAACCGGGAGGAACACAGCAGGAGAGCACGCCACCTAGTGGACGCCAAGGGCAGCGGAATCTGCAAGTGGTTGACAGTCGGCGGGACTGCGACCCAGGGTGGGGTGGGGCCAAGGGGCTGGGTGGCAAAGGACACAAAGGGAGGAGATTTGGGAAAGTGGGGGGACCAAAGCTCTTCCGTGGGACTGTCATGAACCCCACCCCAGGCTGCCTCTGCCTACCATAAGGGAGCATGTTGGCCCAACCAGGACACAATGTCGTCTCTGCCCCTCCCCTGACTCTTGGGAGAAATTCCTGAGCATTCCAAAAAGAGTCACTTAAAATCTATATGGGTCTGATATTCACTTTATCCCAAGAAAACAGGGAAGAAAAAATTCAGAAAGGGGAGAGGGCGTGCCCTCTCCATAGTAGCCTGGGGGGTATGGACCTACTCCCTCAACATGGCCTCTCAGGCAGCAAAAAGGATAAGTGAGCTGCCTGGCAGCCAGAGGTGGACATGGAAGGTCAGTACTCCAACCTTCCCGTCTCCAGCCACCCCTCGAGGGGCAGAGAGGAGGCCGCCTCCACACGGGTAATGTGCCTCCGCTGTGTGTAGATATATGCTCTTGTCAGTGCATTAAAGGTCTGGAAAAAACTGTCCCCAACTGTTAGTAGAAGCTCTCACGGGGAGGGGAGTGGTGTTGAGGGGACCGAAGACAGAGCTTTCACTTCTTAATTTACACGCTTCCCCAAAAATGTGGTGGGATCATGGGTGGATTTTACTTCCAGTTTTGACCTCTTTTTGTATTTTTCAAGTTAAATAGCATGTGTATCATAAAGGTGGAAGGTGTGGTGGTTGCCCGGGGCTGGGGGGAGGGGAGGATGGGAGGTTAGTGTTTAATGGGGACAGAGTTTCTGTTTTACCAGCTGAACAGTCATGGCGATGGACGATGGGGATGGCTGACCAGCATCGTGCAGGGAGTTAACACCTCTGGACACCTAAAAGTGGTTAAAAAGGGGAATTTTGTTGTGTGTATTTTACCACCACGAAAGAAAGAACGAAAGAAAGAAAAAGAAAGAAAGAAAGAAGAAAGAAAGAAAGAAAGAAAGAAAGAAAGAAAGAAAGAAAGAAAGGAAGGAGGAAAGAAAGAAAGAAGAAAGAAAGAAAGGAAGGAAGGAAGGAAGGAAGGAAGGAAGGAAGGAAGGAAGGAAG